>NC_090728.1:114423248-114438248 GCF_036898095.1 Palaemon carinicauda | reverse complement strand
ATAACGCTGAGCCTGGGTCGTCAAACCAGACCTCGCAAGGTCAGACTAATTTTCAGAATGTGCAGAGCAAAGCAAATACCACATAATTAACTCCAGTGGGGAAGAGAGTGATGTTGGGTCAAGGTCATTCATGTCAACATCAGTAGTATTGAATAATCAATTTAATGTTTTATCAGATCATTGTGAGGCAATAGATTTTCCTATGAAACACACAGCCGAATTCAGTAAATCGGTGCATGCTCGCGTAGATTTGCAACGAATTCATACAATAATAAGCCAAAATGAGTTACGACCAACATTATATGCTGTAAATTTAGAACACCGATCATTTACATTATTTTTTGACTCATGATTTGAGGACACATCATTTGTTGTTTTTGAAATTTCCGATAGAAAAATCCGGAGTGAGACTCTCGGGTATAGGAAATAATGAATTAAATGTAATAGGCGTAACTCATGTTCAGTTCAAGGTCGGTAAGCGCACGTTTGCCGATACATTTGTTGGTGTACAAAACATTGATATGTATCCAGCTGTAATTATAAGATACCCATCTAGGGGCAATCAAAACATTATCTTAGCCCCTGCCAAGCACGGCGTGTATATCAAAGGAAAATTCTATAAGTCTACTAATACCTTAAAATCAGTTTTGGATAAAAAGGAGACGACAAATGTAACCGTAACGTACGTTGAAGAACCAATAACTTGTCTCACTAATAAAGAAATAATATACACGACCCAGCAGAATTCTCATTCACCCGTAATATCATCTTGCCCGCAATCTATCGAGCCAAACGTACCTTCGAATTTAATAGTGCAAGTAAAGAAAACATTACCGGGATCTGAAATATTAATCCTTTCCGACACTTTGAAAACTAACGGATTGTCTGTCACACAAGCTATTTATACAGTAGGCTCACATCAACAATGTAATATTGAAGTCTGTAATCATTTAAATACCACTTTAGTAATTCACAAAAATCAACATATCTTGGATGTAGAAGTTTATAAACATCATATTCTTACCGTTGCTGAAATCAATCACGCTCAATCAGTTGCAGATGAATCCCTTTTGCAATCTATTAAAAATAAAATCGATAAAGACATTCAAGACGAAGAAATTCAGCAGAAAATTTTTGGACTTTTAACTGAATATCATGATGTTTTTTCCACTATGGATGGATCCTTAGGAAAAACCGATGTGATCGAGCATCAAATAAGGTTAAAGGACAAGCAGAAAATTATCTATGTACCCACGTACAGACTCCCTATGAAATTCCAGAATGAAATAAATGATGAAGTAGGTAAAATGCTAGAAAAAGGAGTCATTAGGAAATCGAACAGCCATTATAATTTTCCATTAATAGTTGTACCGAAAAAAGATCGAACATGGCGTATCTGCGTAAACTTCCGTCGTCTAAACGAGGAGACGATCCCTGATCGATTCCCAGTGCCATGTACTGACGATATTTTGTCTTTGTTAGGTCAGAAAAAATATTTTACCAGTTTGGACTTACTTAAAGGCTTTCACCAGATATCGTTAGAAGAAGATAGTATCTCATACACAGCCTTCAGCACAGCCAGGAGACATTATGAATTTTTACGGATGCCTTCTGGTTTACGTTGTGCTCCCATAACATTTATTAGAATAATTAACATAGTGTTTGGAGACTTGCTAGGGGATATATTGCATGCCTATATGGACGACCTTGTAATCTTTTCCAACACCTTAGAAGAACATCTACGTAAATTAGAACTAGTACTACAGAGAATAAGACAACATAACTTAAGGGTAAAGATTAGTAAGTGCTAATTTTTCAAAACAGAATTGATATATTTGTGTTTTATGGTGTCAAGCCAAGGTCTTAAAGTAGTCCATGATAAGGTGTCGGCTATCCGTAACTTTCCCATACCTACTAATGTCAAGGGAATACAGCAATTTCTGGGTTGTAGTGGATATTACAGGCGTTTTATACGCAATTATTCAATAATAGCCGCTCCCTTAACTGATCTTACGAAGAAGGGCGTAGATTTCATATGGTCTGAGCAGCATCAACAGGCGTTTAATACCTTGAAAGATGAACTGTGTAGTTCTCCTATCTTAAAATTTCCTGACTTCGGTAAGAAATTCTTCATTGCAACAGACGCCTCAGACTTAGGAGTAGGTGGGGGTATTGCTTCAGCAATATGATAAACAATTTTTCTCGATAGATTTTTATTCTCGAAAACTGAGAACTTCCGAAAGTAAGTATGCAGTAATAGACAAGGAAGGGCTAGCTATTGTTAATTCACTAGTGCATTTTAAGTTCATGATATACGGTTATCCCGTTAAGGTTCTTACTGATCATAAACCACTAACCAAATTCTTTAAAGGCTTTCACCACAGCCCCAAACGAACTCGGTTGCATTTGATCATTCAAGACTTTGGCGCGAGAATCGGGTATTTACCTGGGAAAGCAAATATCATTGCTGATGCATTATCACGCAACCCCATGTCATCTTGTACAGAGCCTTTAGCTGAATTAATAGATATATCAACATCCATGCCTATTGTTAAAACGATATCTGAACAAGAAGATTTGGGCTGGAGTGCTGAATTATTACAGACTGAGCAAAGAAAAGATCAGAAATTAGAAAAAAATTATAAATGCTTTGAAAGGCAATCATAAGGAAAAGGAATATATAAAGTATAAGCAGCAGAATTATATAATCAAAGACAATATTCTATGTAGGACCGTGACAAGGAAAACCTGCAATACACCACATGTAACTAACGACCAGGTAGTGGTACCAATCTCGCTTATTTCCATTGTCCTGAATTGGTTGCATGCAAATCCATTGCATGGACACCCGGGGTTCTCATTAATGTCACAGAAAGCCAAATCATTGTTTTATTGGCATACGATGCTTACAGATATAAAAAACACATAGCTAATTGTCGCACATGTCAGGAAAACAAAGGGCATACGAAAATACCTGTCAGACTAGGGGCTTATCCGTGCCCAATCAACCCTTTGAAAGAATGCATTTAGATTTGTTAACAGGATTTTACGAGTCAGATTGAGGAAATAAGCACCTCTTAGTAATTGTAGATGCTTTAACTTGATAAACAGAACTAATAGCGCTTAAAACTAAAACTGCGATTGAATGCGCTAGGAAGTTTTACGAGTGTTACATTTGTAAACATGGAATACCACACATGATAATCTCAGACTCGGGTGGAGAATTTATTAATCACTTTCTTACCTCATTTTGTGAATTCCTTAGCATAAAGAAAATAAATACCATGATATATCACCCAGAGTCGAATGGGCTAGTGGGAAGAGCAAATAGGAAGGTTTTAAATATATTAAGAATAACACTAGGGGGATCAGACCCAAACTGGGATATTGCAATACCTGCAGTACTGAGTACTCTGAATCATTCATATCATATATCAATTAAAATGTCACCGCACGAAGCATTGTATGGTACCCCAGTTAGAACGCCTTTCCATGTATTAACGCCTACAACTAATCTATCAAATCCTTTAAAAGAATGCATAAATGCAAGCAAAAGTCGTTTTGATATCCTTCGAAAGAATTTAGAAGAATCACAAATCATAATGAAATGGAATCATGATAAAATAGCGAAGCCAACTAAAACATATACCGTGGGTGATAATGTATACATATAGGTAAATGTACGCAAAGGACTCAATTATAAACTAACACCTAAGTTTGAAGGCACATTTAACATTTTGGAAACATTAACGGCCAATAGGTTTAGAGTTCAAAACGTATCCCAACCCACTGATGAGAGAATCGTACCATTGGCTCACATAAGAAATTAAAATAAGAGGGAAAGATGTAAAGGAAAGATTTTTATTTGTATGGTAAAAGTTTTCTTCTTAATACAAGAGTAATTACATATATTTTTCTCATTACAGGTTTCTAAGATGAATTTTTTGTTGTTGGGAGTGATATTGTTCGCTCAGACATTTTTCTCGTGTGGGATGAGCTCTAAAACAAAAAGTATAGATTTTAGATATGGCACTATAGTAAAAAGACAAGAAGACGTTTTTATTACATCAAGTAACGTAGTTGTTGAAGTGCGAATGCAAGCAATTTTTCTCCCAGAGAATGACGTCACTAGCTTAAAAAGCGCCATTTCAGGGTTTACTGTCTCACTAAATAAATTGCATAGAAGAACTTTTCCTTTTAATACAGAGAGTTCGCTTGCATCGACACTAAAAGTTGCACAGATGCTATCTGATGACTTGCAAAATAAGACTAACGAGACAGAATCTTTGGCTCGTGACCTTTTGATATGTACTGTAGGACACGAAAATATTGAGAGATGTAACCCTTTTATTTTTGCTGCACTAAACATCTTTGGTTCTATTGCAAGTTGAGGTTTAGGAAATTCCAATCGTCTTAAGATTAGTAATCAAAATAAGAAAATTGAGTTCTTGACTCATGAAGATGAATTGATTATGTCAGAACTAAGGAATCAGTTAGCTTCAATCAATCAAATTATGAGTTTAGTAAATGAACATTCAAGTAATATCAATCAGATTATGGAAGTACAGGATTTGTTGGCAACGTTAACGTATTATGATTAAAAAAATAGACCACATACATAACAGAATTGCACATTTCATTGAGAAATCAAAAGATTATGTGGAAGCTATCACGTTAGCGACTAAAGGTGTACTGTCACCCCATTTGTTGCCAATAAAATACTTAAAGTTAAGTGTGGAGAACGGACGGAAGAAACTAGGCTATATTCCTTTGTTAGACGCATGTAGGTTAGAATTTTATTACAGCCTAATTACAGTAAGCGTTGAAAATAACAGGATTATTATTACAATTCCCTTTGATTCTTCTGATGCCTGGCAATCTTACAGGATATCACCATTTCCGACTCTCATGACGAATCACTCAAATCCAGTAATAACCAGTTTGATAGGACACGTATTGATTTCCCTAGACAAGGAAACATATACGGTCATTAAAGACTTAAATCAATTAACTCACTGTTCAGACGCAATGGATAGAAAAATATGTACAGCTGACTCATTTGAATTCCATAAAAACTTAATGGATTCATGCAAGTTAGGTATAGTGCTAGACAGTGCTCTCTCCCATACAAATGAAAATTGTCTGGATAAGCATTATCCCTTTGACAATAATGAGTTCAATTGCAGACTGAACAACGGCTCGTGGATACGATACGACAAGGCCGGCTTCAATGTATCATGCCCGGACGGATCCACGTCCTATTCCCAAATCTTCGTTGCAGCAGATGGTTGTATTGGGACATCCCCTAATTCCATGGTGAAAGGTATCAAGACTATCATCAGAGAACGAGCCTACTTCGCGAACTTCACGTGGTTAACAACGGTTCCATCTTTACCTCTCCCATACAACAAACAGGTAGCCAAGCGGTTCATGAAATTGACTGAGATGTACCACCCGTCACCGACTTATGAAGAATTTCTTAACCCCATACTACTAGCAGGAATAATTGTGACGTTGATGATGTTTATCGCCTTTAACATCTTTGTTTGGCGTAGGTTAAGGTGCAATAGTTTGCAGCTCAAACAGAACGTTTTGCGATGTCCAGACAAAACTCCTTATTAAATTCAATTTAAAGCCGTTTGAAAGTGGCCCCTTCATTCGCTCAAAGGAGTAAAATTGTCTTGGAAAAGTGTTGTGTACGAAACGCAGTTAGTACGTTAGTAATATGTAATTGAAGAGACTATAGAACATTTGCATTTTTAAAAAACATTTAAAAAAAAAGATTAAAAATAAATAATTTTTTCGGCATCTAATAAAATATATAAGCCGGAATGTTAAAAAAAAAACAGAATCTATGGGTATCTAATAGAATATATAAGCCCTATATATATATATATATATATATATATATATATATATATATATATATATATATATATACATATATATATATATATATATATGCATATATATATATATATATATATATATATATATATATATATATATATATATATATATATATATATATATATATATATATATATATATATATATATATATATATATATATATATATATATATATATGTATATATATATATATATATATATATATATATATATATATATATATATATATATATATATATGTATATATATATGTATATATATATATATATATATATATATATATATATATATATATATATATATATATATATATATATATATGTGTGTGTGTGTGTACGAAACCGTGGTACGTGTACTTACCAGGAATTCGTGTTTGTGCACTAAAATTTTATCTTTAACAAGGTAACAAATATTTTTATTAATTGCCGTATTATAATAATCTATATTTCTGACAAAGGTAACAATTATTCTTTAACAAAGTTACCGAATCATATGTATATCAGTATTTTTTTTGGGGTACCATATAATCCTTTGCTAGCAATGTACCATATATGTGATCTGTATTTATCATGCATTTTTTCTTTGCTTTGGTAATATCTGTTAATATGCATTATTGTTATTATTTTTTTTAATGTGCGTATTTGAACATTCATCCTCATTTGCTTATGGCTAAACTTAAACAAAAAATAATATATGTATCCAGTCACGCTCCTAGTAAACATATTGAGATAGCTGGACGAGCTTATGTAATAATCATATATTACATGTTTGAAACACATGACGTAATAGGTCATTATGGAAGTAGAAGCTAGTGTGAGAAGTGTTGTAGTCAGATCATAGCAGGATGCGAATACCAGATCTCAGCAATGTAACATTTTTATGAAGAATAAACACAAATACGAATCGTGAGAAAGAGTTGTGTTGCCACCGGATACAGGTGTCTTCCTATACTAAGGTTTAGTTTACATTATGTGTTTAAATGCTGAGATAACTGACTATACGATATCTGTGATATCGATATTTTAGGCAGTTCTTATCAAGACATCATATGGAATGGTCATCCGACCAAACCAGCTATACTCCTGTGATGGAGATGTTAACACTGTTGTTTTTAAAGAATAAACCATTTTAAAGTTAACTTACTTGACTTTACTTGAAGATGTAACGTACCAGCTAACATACTTAATGTGTGTTAACAACAGTAGCACACTAATATATGAATGTTCAGTCAACTGTCAAATAAATGAGAAAATCAAACTTTTACTTCAAAGGAAAATTTGTCCCAATAATGCAATTTTCCTCAAATATATTTTCAGCCTTTTAACGCCATTATAGATGCGGCCCTTTTAGATTTCAGCGGCATCTGGTATATATACTTAGATTATAATGTGATTACATATATATATATATATATATATATATATATATATATATATATATATATATATATATATATATATATATATATATATATACTTTATATATGTGTGTGCAAACATGTTCACACACACACACGCACACACACACATATATATATATATATATATATATATATATATATATATATATATATATATATATATATATATATATATACATATATATATATATATATATATATATATATATATATACATATATATATATGTATATATATATATATATATATATATATATATATATATATATATATATATATATATATATACATATATATATGTATATATATGTATATATGTATATATATATATATATATATATATATATATATATATATATATATATATATATATACATATATATTTATATATATATATATATATATATATATATATATATATATATATATATATATATATACTTTATATAGGTGTGTGCAAAAATGTTCTCACATATATATATATATATATATATATATATATATGTATATACTTTATATAGGTGTGTGCAAACATGTTCTTACATATATATATATATATATATATATATATATATATATATATATATATATATATATATATATATATATATATATATATATATATATATATATATATATATATATATATATATAACCATATATAGATATTGGCATGTATATTACCATAGATGTATAATCATATATATTTGTACATACAAAATATATATCAATATATATACACTCATACATATGTGTATACGGTACATACACATACATATATTTTTTTATTCCTACTGATATGTATTATATGTAAATCAACAGATATGCATAAACATATATGCTATTATACATACACACACACATACATATATATATATATATATATATATATATATATATATATATATATATATATATATATATATATATATATATATATATATATATATATATATATATATATATATATATATAAATAATATATAAAAATGTAATATATATATATATATATATATATATATATATATATATATATATATATATTTTTGTGCTCAAGCCATGTCGTCCTGATGGAAGTTCCTATAGGGTAGCTTCCTAGGGTATATTACAACTACGGCGATATTCCCAGAGAATTTACCTTAAGGTACCAGAATTCTAACTCCTGGAGCGAGTATCCCTCGTGAAAGGGATATCGCGACATATCAGAGGACGTATTCTAGACACGTCACATGGCAATCTACGACCTGAATAGAGATTCGTCTCGTAGGAGGGAGATTGACGAGATACGAATTCGGGAAAGAAAAAGGGGAGCCGCTCCCAAGGCTTCCCTATCCCCCGATTCGTATGCAAGCCTGGCGCCAATCCTGGCGCCATCTGTATTCCTTTTTGCGTAGCTTAACAACTCGGTGTTTTTTCCTGTTTTTCTCGCAAATCTTGGATTTATTCAGCTTTTCATGGCTTCTTCGTCTTCGTTGACCTCGGATAAGTTGAGTATAGTGTCTGTTATGTATAAATGTAGGCCTTTGGTAAAATTTTGAGTGATTAATAGGATTAATCTTTGATACAAGAGCCGTAGCCTACCAGAGGTGTCCTGGACACTGTCACTCGCTAGGTATAAATTAGTTAGTCAGAGTGACATTCCTGGTTGTTTTGCTTAATAAAATTTAGCTATTTAGCTTTACATAGGATTTCCTTTCGTGCTTAGTATTATTTGGCGAAGTATTCGCCATTCTGGCCTACGCTAGGCCATGTAGCCTAGTCGTTTGGTCCTAGTACTTAATGCATGATTATGGTTTTTCCGAGTGTAATTAAAATTTTATTGAAGCTTTAGGCTATTTTATACATTTTAGACTGTGTGGAATATTTCCAAGATTGTATACGTGAGAGTTTCGGTGAATTAGGTAATCGATTCTCTTGGTGCCTAGGCTAATTGCTTATGGAGCCTTAGTATACTTTATCATACTCCCCGGTTGCTTTCTTTTCTTCGGAGAAGGTATGCAATCCCTTTCCCTCTGTTTAAGCCTTGGGCTTATCCCTAAGTGGTTTTTTCCGAATTTATTTTCGATAAAACTATACTAGGGTGTTACTGTACCTTCCTGTTCCTGCTGAGTCTGGTTCAAAGAGGGACAGAACAACAGAGTTTTTAGTCTGAGTCCGTGTTGTTTGGCTTGGGGCAGAGTCTCCCTCGCTGACCTAACACTTACAAAGGGAGCTGAGCTCCCTTAGGTCACTGTCGAAGGTTTCTGTAGTTATGATTCCTTCTTGTGTGATCGACCAGACTAAGTCCTGTTGCTGTTCTCGGGGAGGATAAATCTTCCCTTGGGAGTTGCAACGCCTTCCTTGCTTTGGTGCTCTGGAAGCTGGCAGGTATTATACTACTGCGCTGGCACTTTCCCTTAGATCTCCCTTAGGCTAAGACAGAGTTCTTGGCTGCGGGTGATCTGTCACTAAAGCAAGGTTGGCAGGACCCTCTTGTCCCTTCCCCCTCTATCTCCGTAATGGCCTAGCCATTACTGTACTGTACCTTGCCGGCCGGCAGAGCTGGCCGGCAGGGGTATTACTGTACCATATGTCATTCTACTTCTGGACCTAGTATAGGTTGGGATATGGATTGACTAAGCCCATTGCCGGCCGGCAGAGACGCTGGACGGCAAGGGTCTTATGTTTTCGAGTGCTGCCCGGACCTCTCTTGGTCCCTCATCCATGCCTGCCGGCAGAGCCGGACGGCATTGGTCAAGGAAGCCTGAATTAAGTTTCTCCCCTTCCTTATATGCACTCTTTCGGTTGCCGGGCTTGGGGGGTTGTGTACACTCTTATCCCGGCATCCATTCTATTTTCTTCTAGTGCTGTACCTGTCCCGGCAGCCGGCCTATGAGGCCGGCTGCCGGCCTATGAGGCCGGCAGCCGGGCAGGGGTAGTCTTCTGGTTCTTTTGCTGCCGGCTGGCATCGGTCTTGTACCTTTGCCGGCCGGCTTATGTCAGTCCTTGTCTGCCGGTCACCAAGAGTGTGGCCGGCAGCTGGGTACTACCTTGTGTAGTTGCTGGCCGGCAATCATTGCCGGCCAACACTGGCTGTTGCTGGCCGGCAGCTGCTGCCGCCGGCACAGGCATTTGAACCAGAGGGCTGCCGCCCTATAGCTGTTAAGTAGTATACTTTAAAGCTAATTGTGGTGTGTGC
This sequence comes from Palaemon carinicauda, assembly GCF_036898095.1. Lineage (NCBI taxonomy): Eukaryota > Metazoa > Arthropoda > Malacostraca > Decapoda > Palaemonidae > Palaemon > Palaemon carinicauda. The sequence goes on along the minus strand of NC_090728.1, from coordinate 114,427,738 downwards.
CGGCCGGCAAAGGCAGGCCGGCACACATCCTCCTATACTGTACTAGTATTCTTCTGTATAGCATATACAGTAAGAAGAAAACTATAGTAAAAGTTTAGGTACAGCACTGTATCTTCTAATACTATTGTGTTTTCTTACACAGCCCTTTGCTGTTGCCCTCAGACAGGAAGCAGAGTTCTTCCCCGTCTATTATCCAGGATTTTTAAAATCATTGCCTAGGTGTGAGCTCCACCTGTTTCCTCTGGAAACCTTGCATTGGTTACTCTAGTAGAGATAAACCATTTTTGATTTTATTATCCGGAAGGCTGCAACAATGGGTTGTGAGGGAAACACAAGTGTGTGTCTTTCAATTATGAATTGTTATGCTATACTATGCATATCCAGTGATACATAGTTCACTTGATACTCATGGAAATTTCTTCTCTTTACAGGAGGACCCTCCGAAGTGCGGAAATGTTTTCTGCAATGTCCGCAGCAAGAACCTCTGCGGACATGAGTGTTGTAGGAGACACGCAGCATGCGCTGTCTCCAAGGATGATCTCCAGTATTGGGACCCTCAGGTATGTACTGTATGCACTAACCTGATTACTGAGGCTTTTGATTCTCCTAGAACGGCGGAATCAAGGGATATAGCTAGGGAAAAGCTTCGTACTTGGGTAAGGGGCTTCAAGAAGAACACCTCTGGCCCTTATCTTCCAAGTGAGAAGATGAGGGCGTATCTTTTTCCCCAGGCATCAGCTGAGGCAGTGATTCCCCAGCCTCAAGAGGAGATCCTTCAAGATCAAGTCCAGGTGGACGAGGAAGTCGCAGATGCGATGCAAGACATCCAGTTGTGTGACAGGATGTCTGACCTGGACGATCGTTTGGAAGAAGACCTCCTGGCAGAAGGTCAGGATCAAGTTCAAACCCCGGATGTCGTAGAGGATGAGGTCGACGAGGTGTCGGCTGCTCCGGTTCAGATGCCGGAGCCTATCCCCTCAACATCGGCTGGCCTCCCAGTAGAACTGGGACAGGCCCTCTCTTCGATTGTTGGAATGATCCAACAAATGCAGAAGGAGAATCAGGAGAAGGCGGCTGCAATGGAACTGCGCATGCAGTCCCTGGCAGAATCACATGGGCCCCGGAAAAGGCTCAATGTGAAAGACCTTCCCATATGCTCAGATGCTAACCCATGGAGGTATGCTGAGCACATGCCGATGACGACTGGAAAGATCGTCATTTCGGATAAGCTGGGTTCAGTTCCCCTAGAGGAGGTAGAATTCTGGCCCAGCAAGGCATCATATCCGGACTGCTATGTCCGGCTGAGAAAAGAATCAGCTTCAAGGGAGGAGACAGAGCCGAAGGAGGTCATTGTTATGGACCACGCTAAGGCTCAAGCCCTACTTTCATCCTCGATGAAAGAGAGGGGCTTCTCGAATTCGAAGGTAGCTGCATTGAGCAAGAAGCTCCCTTCGTTTGTGTCCTCTCCTGATAGAGCCTTCCCCTTTTTACAGAAAGGGTTTGCGGCTGTCCTAAAGGCAGTCGAGGCCGGCAAGCCTTGCCCCTCCCTGGAGGAATGTAAACCCTTGTCGCTGGCTCTACCTATGGACCACAAAGACTGGAAGGATGTCCATCTAACATTCTCAGTGGGAAAGTTGGAGGCTGATATTGCCGGACGGCAATTCGGCGAGGACCTCCCCAAGCTGTCCGAATCTCTTTTACGAAGAGAGTTCGAGACAAAAGAAAGACTGGCTGCCTCAATGTCTCATCAGACTACTCTCGAGACAATGGCAAGTGACCCCAAGGTCCATGAAATGTTCATGGTAGTGGCTAAGTCTCACTTAGCCACAGTGACGAAGGACCTTTATAACTTCGTCAAGGCAAGGAGAGCTTGCAGGGAGTTCGTGTTCACCGGGGCTTCGGTGAGACACGAGCCAAGGAAGTTAATCTCCTCCAACATTTGGGGAAAAGACCTTTTCCCTACCGATGTGGTCAAAGAGGTTGTTGATAAGGCCGCCGTGGAGAATAGAAATCTTCTCCAGAAGTGGGGCCTGGCTATCAAAAGAAAATCTTCCCCGGATGAGGGTCCTCAACCAAAGAGGAAGAATATGAAGACTAGGCTACCATCCCGGCCAGCCAAGCCTTATAGACAGCAACAGCAACTGCAATTGCCTTTGCCTCCAGTGCCCCAAATGGTGGCACAAACCCCGACTGCCTTTCAGTGGGTACCCCAGGCGGTGCCAGGTCAGTCAACCACATTCGCCCCAACGTTCGAAGGACAGTCTTCTTCCTTTCGTGCAAAACCTAGAGGAGCAGCCAGAGGCTCGTCTAGGCGCCCCTCAAGGGGAAGGGGATTCAGAGGTGGTCGTGGTCAGGGAGGCAAGACCTCAGGACGGCAGTCCAAGTGAAATGATACCGGTAGGAGGGAGACTGATGAAATTTTGGGATCGCTGGACCTTCGATCCCTGGGCCCAAAGCCTACTCAAGAATGGACTGGGTTGGAGCTGGTACAGCACTCCACCCCCATGCCTTCGGTTTTTCCAACACTCCACCCCCATTTTGGAGGAGTACGTTCAAGAACTGTTGGAGAAAAATGTGATCCGAAAGGTGAAGTCCATCAAATTCCAAGACTCGGAAAAGCTCAGAGTCATTCTGGACTTGTCACCACTCAACAAGTTCATAGTGAATTGCAAATTCAAGATGCTAACACTGCAACACATAAGGACCTTACTGCCCAAGAGGGCATACTCAGTCTCTATAGACTTGTCAGACGCCTATTGGCACATTCCAATCAGCCGTCGACTCTCCCCCTACCTAGGGTTCAGGCTACAACGAAAACTGTACGCCTTCAGAGCCATGCCATTCGGGCTAAACATAGCCCCAAGGATTTTCACGAAGCTTGCGAGCGCAGCTCTCAAACAATTACGCCTAAAGGGAATTCAGGTAGTAGCCTACCTGGACGACTGGCTGGTGTGGGCAGCATCCGAGACCGAATGCTTGCAAGCTTCCAGTCAGGTGATCCAGTTCCTAGAGTACCTAGGCTTCAAGATCAACAAGAAAAAGTCTCGACTTTCTCCATCCCAAAAGTTCCAGTGGCTGGGAATCCACTGGGACCTTTTGTCACACAGTTTCTCCATCCCAATGAAGAAAAGGAAGGAGATAGCGGGCTCTGTCAAGAGACTTCTAGATTCCGAAAGGATATCAAGACGCGAACAGGAGAGGGTACTAGGCTCTCTCCAGTTTGCTTCAGTGACAGACCCAGTGCTAAGAGCACAGCTAAAGGATGCAACCGGAGTTTGGAGAAGGTATGCATCAAACGCGCGAAGAGACCTGAGAAGACCAGTGCCGCCTCGGCTACGTACTCTTCTCAGACCTTGGTCCCAAGCCAGACATCTAAAGAAGTCTGTTCTTCTTCAGCCACCTCCCCCGTCGTTGACGATTCACTCAGACGCCTCAAAGGAGGGATGGGGAGGTCACTCTCATCGGAAAAAAGTCCAGGGGACTTGGTCCAAGCTATTCAGGACCTTTCATATAAACTTTCTAGAAGCTATGGCAGTGCTCCTTACCTTAAAGAAAGTCTCCCCGCGTCACTCGATCCACATAAGATTGGTGACAGACAGCGAGGTGGTTGTGAGATGCTTGAATCGACAAGGGTCGAGGTCACCACCTCTCAACCAAGTGATGTTAGCCATTTTCCGATTGGCGGAAAAGAAGAAGTGGTACCTGTCGGCAGTTCACCTTCAAGGAGTCCGCAATGTGACAGCGGACGCTCTATCCAGGTTCACACCGATAGAGTCGGAATGGTCCTTAGACGCAGGATCATTTTCCTTCATTCTGAATCAAGTCCCAGAACTGCAAATAGACCTCTTTGCGACGAAAGACAACAAGAAGTTGCCCCTGTACGTGTCCCCGTACGAGGACCCCTTAGCGGAAGCAGTGGACGCAATGTCCCTCGACTGGAACAGATGGTCCAGGATTTATCTGTTCCCTCCTCACAACCTTCTGTTGAGGGTCCTCAACAAACTGAGATCCTTCAAGGGGGGTAGCGGCAATAGTGGCCCACAAGTGGGCGAACAGTATGTGGTTCCCCTTGGCGTTGGAACTACAGATGAAGTTCGTGCCGCTACCACATCCAGTTCTGACCCAGCGAGTCCAGAAGTCGACTGTCTGCGCTTCATTACAGAAAACCCAGACCCTGCAGCTCATGATTTTCTCGCCCTAGCGGTGAGAAAGCGCTTCGGGATTTCGAAAGCCAGCATAGACTTCCTAGAGGAATACAAGTGCAAATCGACTAGAAGGCAATATGAGTCATCTTGGAGAAAATGGGTGGCCTTTGTAAAGGCAAAGAATCCGCAGGAGATCTCAACAGATTTCTGCTTATCTTTCTTCATCCATCTCCATGGCCAAGGATTGGCAGCTAACACGATTTCAGTGTGTAAATCGGCTTTGATGAGACCCATTTTATTTGCCTTCCAGATCGACCTAGGTAACGAGATCTTTAATAAAGTTCC
>NC_090728.1:114409848-114412348 GCF_036898095.1 Palaemon carinicauda | reverse complement strand
ACTACGAGTAATTCTCACTTTGTGATTTAAACCATGACATATATGAAGACCATGCATTATAAAAGAGAGTTACTTATAAATTGACATTCTTTAACAAAATGTTCACAAGTTTTGGCACCGTCACATTACTATGACTAATTTAAACTGGAAATGAGACCGTATAGACAGACCGTCTAAGAATGTTTGAAAGGGTGTGTGTTTGTTTGGTCTTATAGACAGTCGCACATGCACATAATAGCTCTTCTGTCGTCTCTCATAAACGTAAGATCATTAAGATTCATTACCGCGCAGCTAGTAAATATGGCCTATAGTTTTGCAGTAAATAAATGCCTTATTGCAGAAATTGGTATGAAATATAGAAACAACAGAACCACGACAAGCCATGAAACAACACTCGGCTTAAACAGACAAAATAAAAGAGCTTTCACTTTGACCATTACCAGATATAGTTTTCTTGATTCTTTAATATTGAAATATCATCCCAACAAAATAGTCAAGTCCTTCACGTATTGCTTTGTAGTTAAAATTTCAACTTTGTTTATATCAGGCAAAAGGTTACTGATTTGAGAGAAGTTACCCACTTTCTTTTTCTCGATAAATTTTATTAAAATCTCTGATTATCTTTCCAAAAAAGATATATATAAGAAAAAATGAGACGCTTACGCAGACAAACATTGATGAAATCAGTGACTCGTCCTTTTGGTATCATAATTGGTTACTCTTCCTTGCATTAGAAATAGTTACGAGAATAGCTGCCCAATAACATATTCTTAGATTTTTAAGGAATATGAAATTTATTTAAAACTTTATGTTTTAACGTTATTGAATTAATTTCCACGACGATAAACAGTCAAATCCTCATCAATATTTTCTTTAAGTTATTCACGTGATAGCGGCATCTGCTGGGTGATTCTCACTGAGACTAATAAAAAACAATTAATCTAATCTACGACATATTCTCTGAACGTCAACATAGTCGGGAGAAAAAAGATTCATCTTCTAATCATCTTTGGCAGAAGTAATAATGTAGGGAGTATAAGCTGTAGGGATATTCATGAAAGTTCAGCATCAAATAATAAAAAAAAAGAAAAAGGCATGAAATCTATTGGCGAGCATATATCATATATAGCATTATTAGGACATTATATGTAAAATGATGACCATGGAATGGTGACAGCATACTTTTTGCCTACACTTAAAGATTATTTTCCGAAAATAGTACAATTATATGCTTACTTTGATGGCTGTTTTTTCCGGTCCCATACAGCAAGGGAACCCCATTCTTACAGAACCTCCACTGTTGTTTTACCTTGTTCGTTCAGAGTATTTGACATTTCATATAGCCTATTGTTCATTTACTGTTAAATCGTCACTGTCAAAGGAGTTATATGACATATACTCGGTATCTGGTAACAGAGAGAGAGAGAGAGAGAGAGAGAGAGAGAGAGAGAGAGAGAGAAAGAGAGAGAGAGAGAGAGAGAGAGAGAGAGAGAGAGCATATTCAATACATAATATACGTTATTAATAAATAATACACCTTTCCATGTTATTTCAAGATGCATGGTACTGCAAGCAGGAGAAATGTGTTAGGTTTTACTTGCTCCTTAGGGAAAAAAGGCCGAAAAGTTTATTGCCGTGTTTGCCCAGTGAATCTTCGTCTTTAGAATTTCCAATCCTTCTGTAATCTCAGTTTGATCCCACTTCTCGCCACTCGCGGAAAGTCGTCTATTCCAAGTGGACAGACCCATTTGTTCCTTTGTTGCGTCAGCTAAGTTAAGGGGGAGATTAGAGAAGATATGATATATATGTGAAAAAAATATATATAAGTTAGTTTAAATGGAGAGGGACTGTAGAGCACCATTACTACACACTTGTTGTTTGTTGTTTACTACACAACTTCTTCTCCCTGCTGTATTTACAAAATAATATCTCAAGACTTTTCTCTTGCACAGCTTTTATTCTCCTCTCTACCGATACCCTCCGATGTATCTTTCATTAATGAATCAGAATACTCTCCTGTGATCGAACTCGAGTTTTTACTTCTCTAACCCCTTCCATATTTTTATTTCAGGAAATATGAGAATTCATGAACATTTTAGACGCTTAATATTTGCTAATATTTCCGTGATGAAAATAGTTACAATTCTTCAGTATTATTGAAGAATATTTTTTTCCATAACGGTTATTTTATATGTATATTTCTCCTGAAATTAGTATTGGCGTATGATTAATGGTGTTTCATATTTCGTCTCCTTCATGGTAAGAATCTGTTTGAGCCAGTTTGTTTAAGCAATTTGTCTTTACTTATATCTCGACTATAGCTCTTACCTACCTTTTCTATAGGCACTTCCTCAGCAGCTGTTCCATCTCAACCAAAGGGGGATTTTTCCTCATAATAAACATCCTGAAACCAAGGCAACCTTTCCTCACAATTTCTCTAGGAACTCTCCTCGTTGTTGAGTTTGTCTTTATTTTACACCCTTTTTTCCTTTACCAGGAA
>NC_090728.1:114399848-114404848 GCF_036898095.1 Palaemon carinicauda | reverse complement strand
ACCATCTCCATCTACGTATCACTATTATCTCATCCACATATGACACAAGAGTAGTCTCTCTTATAGTTTCATTCCTAATCCTGTGCTGCCTTTTAACTCCAATATTCCTCTGAGAGCTTTGTTCTCAAATCTGCAAAATCTGTTGGATATTGTTTCATTGTCATACCACGACTCATCTCTAAACAGTACCACCAATCTCAGTAAACTGATATACAGCCTGATTTTCATATGTAATTTAAGACGTTTTGATTTCCAAATTTTACTCGACCTACCAATTTTCTGATTTGCTTTTTTCAATCTTTCATTAAACTCCAATTTAAAAAATCTTTGTATGAGAGATTGTAGTTCTTAAATATTTAAATGATTTCACCTCATTAATCAATTCTCCTTCCAATGATATTTCATCTTCCATTGCATATTCCGTTCTCATCATATCTTTCTATTATTTATCTTGAGCCTAACCTCCTGGTATACTTCATGGATTCTGTGGTGTTCTACTGATGTGGACATCTGCATCAGCATATTCTATGTCAGCTAATTTCCTTTTACCAATCCAGTCCAATCCTTTTACACCATCCCAACTGTTCTATGCATTACAAGATCCATGAGATGGATAAACAACATAAGTTACCACATATTCCTTTGGAGTACTCTGCTGTTCGCTGGAAATTTATTTGATGGGACTCCACTAACATTAACTTTGCACTTGCTATGCTCATGACGAGATATAATCAGGTGCACACCATCAAAAGTGAATTTCTAAAATCTAGACATTACTTAGAAAGAACATTTGGTCAGTACTTGTTCACCTCTTAGCTCTCCGTCAGTCTTCCTCTCCTGTCTCTTTAAAATGAGCATGCCATATATTTTCATAACAACTGATTTAGTGTAATATCTCTGTAATTATTGAAATCAATTAGGTCTCCTTTTGGTTCCTTTACACCAACACTTCTAGCTCCCATTCATCAGGATTTGCCTCCTCGCGCAACATTCTACGAAATAACTTTATAAGTATTCTGTGGGTTACTTCATTTTCACCCAATAACCTCTCAGCAATTATTCCATCGTATCCATGGGCTTCTCATTTCTGGGGTTGATATTATTATTATTATTATTATCATTATTATTATTATTATTATTATTATTATTATTATTATTATTATTATTATTATTATTATTATTATTATTATTAGCAGCAGCATATAAGCTACACCCTAGTTGGAAAGCAAAATGCTATTAGCCCAAGGGCTCAAACAAGGAAATGGAAAGAAGGAGGTAATTAAACGATATGAGAAATATTTAACAATTAATATATTTATGCGTGATATCTTGAAATCGTCATGTTATACGATGTATATTAATGCTAATTGAACTTGTTTCTCTGAATGTCTAGTATTTCATTGAAAAAAAAGAACACACACACACACACACACAGACACACACACACATATATATATATATATATATACATATATATGTATATATATACATATATATACATATATATATATATATATACATATATATATATATATATACATATATATATATATATATATATATTCATATATATATATATATATACATATATATATATATATATATATATGTATATATATATATATATATATACATACATATATATATATATATATATACATATATATATATATACATATATATATATATATATATATATGTATATATATATATATATATATATGTGTGTGTGTGTGTGTGTGTCTGTGTGTGTTTGTGTTCTTTTTTCAATGAGTACTATATATATATATATATATACATATATATATATAGTACTCAAGTAGCCGAACTCTGTATTTAGCTTTAAATATGGCACGCTACTGATTTCATGTTAGAATAGTGCAGCAAGTGTTTTTTTGAGTGTCAAGGCATGGGGAAGTCTTTAGTCAATTCTTTTTAGGGAGGCAGATTTGCACCGACTCGCAGGGGAGCCCTTTTAGCTCGGAAAAGTTTCATGGCCGCTGATGACAAGATGGCTCTAACCAATCAGCGATCGGGAACTTTTCCGAGCTAAAAGGTCCCCGCTGCAAGTCAGTGCAAATACGCCTCATTAAAAAAAATTGAGTATAGTTCATCTTATTGGACATTTTAAATGTGGATGGTACAGCCGTCATGATAGTTTCAAAGATGGCCACCGTCAGAATTTGTTATATTTATACTGTAGGTTGTAATGGACAGAAATTTGTGATGTTTGTGACAACTACACCATATTTTAATTTGAAACACATGTTCATTTACTTTATTTTTGTTTTGTACCACAAAAATTCTTATAATAGTCAGTTTTATGAGGGAAAGGAAGAAAATACGGTAAAAATTTAAATTATGATAAATGATCTGAAAAATTGACTTAGCAGAACAATCACTACGTGTATTGAAGGAAACATTGAAGGAACAAATAAACATTTCACAAAGGCTCTTACATCTACATGCTTGTGTGCATCCGAGTCCATTATGTGTACATTTTTAACGTCGAGTTGCACAAACTGCTCGACATTTGCATATTGTGAACTCCTAACAGAATGCAGTGATTGGCTTCCCAGTCATTAGTTGTGGCTGAGGCATCTCACTACCTTCTTTTACCACCAGTTCCCAGCCACTTTCCTCAGGTGCAGGAAGATGTGGTTCAGCCTCCAATGATCGTCTCCACACTAGAGATTGATAATGTGCGCGCTTGATGTGAAGAATCATAGCATCCCGGGCTGGAGGCAGATTCTGTATTGACTTGGTCAAGCCAAGAAATAGATCACACCTGATTTTCTGGATGGAGTTTTCTTGGCTACTGGGAACATACAGCTTACAGACAAAGGACTCTGTATCAGCAAACACATTCTCATCTGGAAAGTCTTCCTTGCTGAGATTCTGCAGAAGCTGTAAGTTTTGTTGGAAGATAGCCCATGTGGAGCGCTTCCCAATTCCAGGAAACTGGCTTATACTATCCGAACCTGTTACAGCATGAAATGCGAGAATTGATGCTTTCTGCGAATCTGTGATGTTGATGGAATGAACAGGAACAGTGTTGTTTTTTAGGTGTTCCGGCTTTCATCCAGAGAAAGTGGCTGAGCTGTGTTTGAAAGGTAAGAAGGAGAACAAAAACATTAGTGTCTTGGCTCACAACAATAGTTTGGGGGTATTCCTGTTCACTTGCATCCTTCACACAGAGAAGAATCCTAGTGTCCCTCTCTTCATGTTCAGCAGTTGACAACTTTGAGAATTCTCTCCCTGACGATGTTCACACTGTTTCAAGGTCCGTGAATCCTCTGTTCAATACCAGCTCCACTTCTTCTTGATTGTGGAACTTGTTTGCTAACTCTAGGCATAGAAAATTACCCAAGCTCGCTTTATTTTCATCTAAGAAGATGAATCTATCCCACTACCACATGGAAGGACTTCTTGTTTGCACATCTTGTCTGATAGTTTTCTTGCCTCGTGCTCTCTGACTTCGAGCTGTTGACCTGATTGTTTTCTTCCTGTACTGGTCAAAAGTAAGGTCAACCGTAGAACAACTGTTATAAAAACACGTAACTAACATAATCAACAATAGTATTTGCCCATTCGCCGAGAGTTTTAGCTTTCATCCTATTTCCTAGTGTCTGGGTCATGGCCATTCCGTCAATGTTTATAATGGTTCAGGGGTAACATTGTGTGCAAGCCTTTCTGAAGAATCTTGCCAAGGTCTGCTTTGTTCTGAGGTAGATGCAGTCTGCCATCAGGCATTGCCAGAGAAAGTGGCACTGCACAAATCTCTTGCTCCAACATTCATGTCAACACCCCGGCCTGCTTGCATTGCTGTCACCACACGAGTGAGTAGTTTTCTATCATCCTTTAGTGCAATAGTTTTTTCCTTTTCAACATTGATTTCCACAGTGTACATGCTCTCATACGTTTCAAAATTCTTTGACTTGATTCTGTCGTGAAAACCTGTTGTGTTTTTAGTGAACCTTTTCTCCACAAACTCGGACACAATCTGTTTCCTTGTAACTTCAGCATGCAGAAGGTCATTCGTAACCGCTTCACTTGCAATATCACCTGTTGTAATTGAGACTATTTTTTCGGGAATTGTGATCAAATGAATTGTGAATCTCGAAGAGGTAAATGATCTTTTACACATTATCTTTGTCTTGCTTCCTTCTCTTGGAACCAAAATCCTTATGTGCAAATTCATGCTCATCATCGTCTTCTTCATTGCCCGCTACATTGAACATCGTCTTAGTATCTCTGGTTAGCTGAACTCTCTCATTGAAATTTAGGCTCCATCTGTCACGGGCGGTGTCTGTTTTTGTAATCCCCTCCAGCCCTCCAGCTACCTTGTTGGCCTTGTTAACATGTTCAATAGCCTGGTCGTCAGGTATTTCGTTGAACTTGTGCTTTGTTTCTTTTGTTACAAAGTCTCCTGCAATAAAGCCTCCGTGCACATCTGGAGCAGTTGTGGGTAGCATATGCATATCAGCGAGGAAGACAGCTCCCCAGCGGGAGTAATGGAAATGATAAAATGCTCCAAACCAAGGCATCATTTCAGAAAATGATATAAGAAACAGGCCCCAGTCTCCCTCATGAAGAGAGCGAGTGAATCTCAGGATGATGGAGATAAACTTCATGTAGGTTCTCCAATAACAAAAAGTGGCTTTCTCTGAACAAAAATCGTAAAATTCACTAAACAGGACCTGTACCTCTTCAGTTTCTGACTAAAGATTTTCAAAGGAGGAATTGATTTCTCTGTCATGTTTGCTGGCAAAGGCATCTGAAACTCTCCCAGCTGCAACTTTTAAGTAATCTCGGACGAACTTGTCATTTTCCTCTGTTCATGTTGTGAACCTTGCCCACAGAACTGACCAAAGTTCTTCTAATGTCAGGTTGTGAATGCGAATATGTGGTTCCATCCTTTCCCTTTCATAACTTGTTTACATGCTTTTTCACCGAGGACTCCACTTTCAATTCAGATGTTTTCCAGGCATGAAGAATCA
>NC_090728.1:114389848-114394848 GCF_036898095.1 Palaemon carinicauda | reverse complement strand
TAATGGCTGTCAGTCTTGGCTTTAATATGCATAAAGAGATATTTACTGATAAACTTCCTTATGTGATAGTCATAATATACCCGAATAATTAATTTTAGACGTAATCACACAGGAAAAAGAATCAATTAACATTTTTATTGACTATAATTTTCTGCACTTTTCTTCTCTTGGGGAGAATTAAAGAAAATTATATATTGTTCCCTCGTCAAAAATAAGTATAAACAAGTATTATTGTAACACTTCCTACATGAAAAAGAAAAACATTTGCATCAATTCTGAACTTCAGGTTATCCTTAATGTCATTTTGATTTTATTTGAAGTGCCAGACCAAAGAATAAACACCAATGACTCCATCTCATATAACTGAACATGCATTATTCCTAAAGACAGGAATAATGAAATGTTTTAAACATTGTCTTTTAGAATAATCATTATGATATGAGAGAACCTCCCATATTAAACATAAAAACCCTCATATTATGAACAAGGTCTATAGAATGAGTATAGACCTTGATAAACAACATCATTTACCTATTATAGCTAATTCGGGCAATAAAGACGAGCAGAAAATAGCAAGAAAAGAGTGGTGTTAATTTTGAAAGACGTCATACGCCCGATAGTCAAACGAGAAACTGACCGATTTATTCAAAGCCAGAAGACCCATGTATTAAAATATCAGCTATCGATGGGCAAGAGATATGATTGACATACTGAAAGAGTACAACAATTATGAAACATATTTCCATATCACAACGTTTATAAGATTGTTATAATCATTAAACGGCAGCAAGAAGAGAATTCCCGAATCCAGGATAGATGGAGCGACAAACCGAACCGACCTGTCTAAAACATGAAAACCCTAAAACTTTAAATGTTTACGATTCATTGGCACATTCAACTCTACTTCAGCTTAAAGAGTCGCTGAGTGGAATAACACCTGCAATAAAGAATTGCGTGATTTATAACTCCAAAGGCTGATAGACGTATCTGAAAGGTTTTTGAGAATACCCGTCATGACTGTGGCCACAAGAGACAAGATTTAATTGCGCCGAGGAACTTTTAAGAAAAGTCCTGATTGCTCAGATTGCTCAATTAGAGTTTAATCCAACTATCAGTATCTTTAACGGGAAAGTTAGAATAAGCAATCACCTAAAATATCGCATTTTACCAATTTTCCCTGAGTGGTGTTAGTGGCAAATATTTGTAAAAAGGCATAGCCATATAAATATTCGTTATTTCTTTACTCCAATCTTTTTCCAAAGTTATTTCTATCGATTTTAGACTGTATTGTCTTTCCTTTTATTCTATAATCTTTATATAAGCTCTTAAATGTCGTTAGTTACTGACACGAGTTTCATCTGCTTACCCATGAAGTGCCTATCGACTTGGAATATTTTTCATAATCAATTTTAAATTTTCTTTGCTTTTACTCTAGGCTCTAGCACAAAATTATTTCCGTCACAGTTTTTCCTTACCTTAGTTATAGGTTTAAAAAAGTAAGCAGCGTTAAGTATTTATTTTGCATCTCCCTGCTGATAATAACATCTCTAAAATATGGCCTCGTTATTCCTACCCTTCAACTCAGTGTCTCTTTAACCAGTTGCTGTGTTTATGAAGGTAGCTTCGAAAATATTTTACAAAGAGGAAATGCAAAATTGGGGCGAGTTTCTCATTGCTGCCTCGTAAATTTGACCAAACGTGCATTAACTTGGAGGAGATGGCCCATGTCATGGAGTCATTAAGTTGTCTTGATTCTAGAGCATGACAAATCGGTAGAAAATTTAGAAAATAATTTGAGAAGAAATATTTCGTGTATTTTAAATATCTATTTATAGTCATGCTCCTCTTCATTGTATCATCTCTTATCAAAGTTGTTAATCATGTGTCTTAGCTGTCGCATACATTTCGCATTACTTGAGAATGTGAAGATAGGGCTGTTCCCGGACTTGATTTTGAAACAAGGCAGTTGACTCCATTAACCACGATTCTAACAGAGTATGTATCCTTTAATTAAGGATCTTTGTAACAAAGAAACCACTTCATACACTTAGAATGGGATACATCTCGGGCAATTAGTTCCTTTTTGCATTACTTTTGTAGTCCAGTCCTTGGGCATCCCCTAGGATGAAATTTTTTTTTGCTTCAGCATGCGAGCAAAAATATCTCGCCGCTTGTCCAGTTTTTGTAGACAAAGCAGTCATGTAGTGTCCATACGCCACCCAGGCCGTGTTCACACCATTTCCTTAAATCAGATATCTGCAGAGAAAACCACTAATTTATATAATGGCTAAGCAATGGCTCCATTCCATGTTATTTAAAAATACAATTGCAAAAGAAATAAACTCTAGATAGCTTCCTCGTGATAACTGAACGCAAGAGATGACCAAGAATCGTGAGAATCAGTTGATGATAGTGAATGTCATTCAAAAGAAAGAAAGAACTGATATTTTTTTCAAAAAGTTCTCATGGAAGGATATTGTCTTTCAGAGCATTAACCACCTCCACATACTCTTCCTTCTCTCTCACCTCCATCACACCAAACATGAATCTCCTCAGAGGTAAAGTACAAGATACTTTATAAATTATTTTAATTTTTCATCGGGAATTATAAATTTTTATTCATTTCTATTATTATACGTTATAATTTATACAATAAATAACATTACAAAACTCTTAAAAATTAGTGTATATGAGTATCCATAAAAGTGCAGAACGTATCATGTGACCTTTATTTTTTCTTAGAATAATTGTTTCAGGATACATGAATTTTAGGTTGCAAACATACTGTCAGGATGAATTAAACACACACACACACACACACACACACACACATATATATATATATATATGTATATATATATATATATATATATACACACACACACACATATATATATATATATATACATAAATATAAACATAAATACATCTGTGTATATATATATATATATATATAAATATATATATATATGTATATATATATATATATATAAATAGATACATGTAACTATATATATATATATATATGTGTGTGTGTGTGTGTGTGTGTTTGTGTGTGTATATATATATATATATATATACATATATATATATATATATATATTATATACATATATGTATATAATTTATATATATATATATATATATAAATTATATATATATATATATATATATACATATATGTATATATATATATATATATATGTATATATTATATACATATATATATAATTTATATATATATTTATAAATTATATATATATATATATATATACAGTATATATATATATATATATATACAGTATATATATATATATATATATATATACATATATATATATATATATATATATATTAACGTGCTAAAATTATATATTATGAATCCATGTTTACCAATGGTCATACTCGTATAAGCGGATGAAAAACTTCACGGAGTAACGAGAGCTTTGGGTGTGGAGGAAATCCCCCCCCTAAATCTCTAAGAAGTCACTGACAGTAGGGTGGCAGATCAGGCTTAAGGTGATGGACAAACTTTCCCTTCGGCTTTTACTCCTGATCTTACTAGAGTTAGTATGGACTGGCAGGGGTCACTTGCCTTAGTTAGATAGGCACTGCGCATCACAAGGAACTGGTTATCCTTAGATGTATCTAGCCAATGAATCCTCTATTGATTTAGTCAGTCATGGTAAGATAAAATCGTAGAATGGCCCCCAGTTCCGGGCGTAACGAGGTGGTAATAATCTCCTGGTTTATAAATACTAATAAGAAAAAAAATAAAATAGGTAATAGGACTGTTAGAACCATGAATCAGATTGGGGAGTTACAACAAGTGGAGAGTAAATTTATGAAATTTTGTTTGGATAGCTTGGCATTAAGTGAAATACGTTGTAAGGCGATTGGTAAGGAAACTTTAGACCAAGGCAATAAATATATGTACTCAGGAAGATCACATGGAGTTGGAAGAGAAGAACTAGGAATGTTGATGACACCAAGAGCAGAAAGGGTATTAACCTAGTGAAGAGCAGCTGTAAATCGTTGATTGTTACTAGCAAAGATGAGATCCCAGAGAGATATGAAAAATGGGATTGGTGACTACAATGCTAATGTTGGTTGAAATAATCAAGGCATAGAGAATTGATGGGTGTCGAGTGTCTAGGTGAAGTTACATTTCATAAGTTTCTGTTCATCAGACAATCTTGTCATTGGAGGTACTCATTTTCAACACAAGTAAATTCACAAGTATACATGAACTTCACTATGTGGCAATTAAAAAATTCGGATAAATCACATTGACATTAATAAAGAGAGAAAGAGGACTCTGAGAAATGTAAGAAGCAATAGAGGTGCAGATACTGGTAGTGATCACCAGTTCCTCATTGTCAAACTGAAATTAAAACTGAAAGCACCTAACAGAAAAGTAGATAGAATACCGAGCTTTGATACAGATAAGCTTTTAGAAGAAGAGCACAGAGAAGCATTTACAATTGAATGTAGGAATCGATTTGCAGTCTTAGAGACTTTAAGAGACGAAGAACAGACAATTAATGAAGAATGGTGTGATATTAAAAGCATATACCAGTCACTTGATAGTAAAGTCTTGGGACGTGCAGTTACAAGGAAAAGCCATGGATATGAAAGGATACTTGGGATACTATAAAAAGGAGACAAAGGCAGAAATTGATTGTTGAAAGTTTTCGAGAAAGTGATGAAAATTACAAGGTAGAGTATGCTAAGTATACCAGTATTGATAGTGTGGTCAAAAGATAAGTCAGGAATGACTGGAGAGAATATTCAGACAGTAAAGCCGATGAGGCTGACAAAGCTATGAATTCAGGAAGTGGCTATGGTGTACGAATTTCTCATAGAATTATTAATGAAATATCGACTGTGGCAAAGAAGAAGCATACACCCATCAGAAAGAAATATGGCTTTGTTAAAGCAACAGGAGATGAAGAAAGACAACGTAGGATGGAACACATCAGTGAGGTTATGAATAGGAG
>NC_090728.1:114370144-114382644 GCF_036898095.1 Palaemon carinicauda | reverse complement strand
AGAAGGTGATAAAAAGGCAATTGCCGGTAAACATATTTGCAGATTAATAAACCTGTATTTATGTGGTTATTTATTCGATGACAATCGCTCGTTAGCAGTTGTAGTGAGTGCAATACAAAACATTTTAGACAGTTTGCCAGAAGAAAAAATGACTGGGAATAACGGGGCCGATTCCGAGAAGTTGGCAGCCATGAAAGGCAATTGACCCCCGAAGAGAGGTAAGTGCGAATGCAGTCAGCAGATTAGCAGAATTTTCAGATGTTGGCACTGTGGGGGAGGGGGGCACCGATGAGTGGAGTGCCCCACCCAAGGATCCCCCCGCTGTTACACTTGTCAGGCTTACGGTCATCTATCTCAAGAGTGCTTAGCAAAAAACGCCCAAAGGCAGGCAGGCTGTGGCACATGCACACCTCCCCCCGCCCAACGTCCGAGAAAAAGGAAACAGAAGAATGGGGGAGACGAGGTAGTTCGATGCCCCCCCCACCCCCCACCCCACGCATCATATCACAAGCAGTAGCTGAAGAAGCAGTGATGACAGACGTGACAGAGCAGGCACTGGGACCTCAATCGGTACCCCCGAGCTCACCCCTGCAGCACTAGGGAGAGGACCAGGGGGGGCAGTAGCATGGCAGCTGAGGTCGTTGGCCCGAGCCCCATATCTCGTAATGACCATCTGGGAATGTTAGCAGTTAGGATCGACCTGCAAGATAAATCCATCCGAGCGCTGATTGACACGGGAGTCAGTGTTTCATTGATTGAAAAAAGATTCTCATCAAATCCACTAAAGCCAGCGATATCCACTGTTCTTGACATGCCAGGAGGAAATAAACTACACATAAACCATACAACAATCGTTAAATTCAAGGTGGGGTCTGTGAAGTTTACACATGATATTTTTGGCTTGTCCACCTTGGGAATTCCAGGAATCGAGGCTATCTTAGGAATAGACTTTATCTCTGATAATAAAATTTGGATATTTTGTGGAAAAATACAATATCAGTAAAAGCAGGAGGGTACATTTTGCCGATAGAAAATCATGAGACAGTAAGTGCATGTGTTAGCTAGGAGAGACATTTAAGTAGGGTAACAGCCATACCTGAGAGAGAAGTGTTGTCCCCCCAGACTCTTATGAGCATATCAGTGACCCCCGTGTCGCCCTCCTGCGGAAGGAACCAAGGTAGTTGTTAAACCCAATGACAATTGGGCCCATATGATATTAGAGGGCTTGACAGAAATTAAAGAGAAAAGAGCTGATATAACTATAGTTAATTTGTCAAATAAAAGAGTTGTGTTAGGAAGTGATTTTGTGTGTTAATTAGAGTTATGTGAAATCGCTTATAATGGGATGTTGGGAGCCACAACTCCAGCCCGCACAGACGAACACACTCAGAATTTGATTATGCAAGCGTGAAAATTATGTCCGTCAGAATATCAGCCTGCAGTTAGTGACATTGTCATTATATAATTATTACAATGTAATTGCAATTGGAGATGAGCCACCAAGGAGAATTGATCGATATCCCTTCAATATTGAAACTGGGCAGGTGGAGCCGGAAAAGTCAAGGCCTTCTAAGGTACCCATTCATTTCCAGGGAGAGATAGAAAGGGAAATAAATAAATTAAGGGAAGAAGGGCTAACTGAGAAGAGCGAATCCCCCTGGGCTTCTCCAATTGTAGCTGTTAGGAGAAAGGATGGCTCGGTAAGATTGTGTGTTGATTATAGGAAATTGAATGCAGTCACTAAGGATAATGCATTTCCATTGCCCTTAATCGAAGAATTACTTGTGATAGTATGGGATAGCAAATATTTAACAACTGTCGATTTAAAATCTTGATACCCTCAAATACCCATCCTAGAAGACAGTAAATGTAAAACGGCATTTACAGCTAATGATCAATTATTTCAGTTTAATTTTCTTCCTTTCGGTGTTAAAAATGGTCCAAGTCATTTTTCAAGAGTAATGATGGTGGTTTTGTTGCCCTTAATTGGCCATAATGTTCTTGTTTATTTAGGTGATATTATAATTACAGGAAAAACGGCCGAAGAACATAATAATAATATTCGTAAACTTTTAGAAGCATTGCCACGTAATGGTATGAAAATAAATTTGTCAAAGTGCAAATTTTTCTGTAAACAGGTTGAATATTTAGGCCACATAATAACCCCCGAAGGTATCCAACCCTGCTCCAGTAAAGTAGCTGCTATTAGAGATTTCCTGCGGTCGCCTAACTCTAAGAAGTAGCTGGGTTCCTTGGGGCGTGCTGGTTATTACGTAAATTCATAAGAGGTTTTGGAGATATAGCGAGACCCTTAGATGCCTTAAAAAAACAAAAAGTGATAAATTAGGGTGGGGAAGAAGAAAGGGCCTTTAACCATTTGAAAGCTGTCTTAACTAGCAATGAATTACTCGCATATCCTAGATTTGATCGCCCGATTTTAGTGACAACAGATGTGAGTAACGTAGCTATTGGTGGCGTAGTTTCTCAACAAGAAGATAAAGGCAGAGAGCGAGAGGCTTTGGCTATCCTTTGGGTTCTAGAGAGGCATCAGTTCTTTTTATTAGGTCAGTCGATTGAGTTGCAAACTGATCATCGCCCGTTACATGATTTGTATTATATAAATGATTTGACCTCAAGCGAGATGGATTAAGAGATTGTTAGAAATATAAAGAATTTTCACCACATAAAAGTTAAAGCTAACAAGGTAGCGGATGCTCTCTCTAGAGGTACAGTAATAGGACACTAGGGCACAAAAGAGGAACGAAGAACGTAACCAAAATATTGAAGACCCCTATCAAAATAGAGAGAATAGAGAACAAAATGAAAATTCTCTCGATGAGCATTCAGAAATGGGGGGAGAGAGAGAGAGAGAGAGAGAGAGAGAGAGAGAGAGAGAGAGAGAGAGAGAGAGAGAGAGAGAGAGAGAGTAGACTCAGGAGAGAGAGAGAGAGAGAGAGAGAGAGAGAGAGAGAGAGAGAGAGAGAGAGAGAGAGAGAGTAGACTCAGGAGAGAGAGAGAGAGAGATAGAGAGAGAGATACCTTATTGCCTTATTGCCTTATTATTTGTTTGGGTTCCCCCAGGTCCCTCAGTGTGAGGCACCTCGTATATCCACCAGAGAGTTGCTAATGCATCTTCCAGTGTATTTTGCATCTTCCAGTCTTGGATGGTCTGGGAAGCATCTTAGGTATTTATCGAGCTTATTCTTAAACACATCTACGCTCACTCCTGATATGTTTCTCAGATGAGCTGGCGGCACATTAAATAGTCGCTGCATTATCGATGCTGGTGCGTAGTGGATTAATGTCCTGTGCGCCTTTCTTAGTTTACCTGGTATATTTTTTGGTACTATTAATCTACCTCGGCTTGCTCTTTCTGATATTTTTAGCTCCATGATGTTTTCAGTAATTCCTTCTATTTGCTTCCATGCTTGTATTATCATGTAGCGTTCTCTTCTCCTTTCTAGACTGTATAGTTTTAAAAATTTCAGTCTTTCCCAGTAGTCAAGGTCCTTAACTTCTTCTATTCTAGCAGTATAGGACCTTTGTACACTCTCTATTTGCGCAATATCCTTTTGGTAGTGTGGGTACCATATCACATTGCAGTACTCGAGTGTACTACGTACATAAGTTTTGTAAAGCATAATCATGTGTTCAGCTTTTCTTGTTTTAAAGTGTCTGAGTAACATTCCCATTTTGGCTTTACATTTAGCCAACAGTGTTGCTATTTGGTCGTTGCATAACATATTCCTATTTAACATTACACCAAGGTCTTTAATTGCTTCCTTGTTTGTGATTGTCTCATTATTAGGTCCCTTGTATGCATATACCATTCCTTCTCTGTTTCCATAATTTATTGATTCGAATTTATCGGAGTTAAATACCATCCTATTTATCTCCGCCCATTCATATATTTTGTTTAGATCTCTTTGTATTGAGTTCCTATCTTCATCACAAGTAATTTCTCTACTTATTCTTGTGTCATCGGCGAAACTTCTCACTACGGAGTTTTCAACATCACAGTCTATGTCTGAGATCATAATAACAAACAGCAGTGCAGCTAATACCGTACCTTGTGGCACACCAGATATTACCTGGGCTTCATCTGATTTCTCGTCATTTGCAACCACTATCTGTTTTCTGTTTTGCAGGAATTCTTTTACCCATTTTCCTATCTTTCCCACAATATTATGCTTTCTCATTTTTTTCTCCAATATGTTATGGTCTACCTTGTCAAAGGCTTTTGCAAAATCTAGATAGATCACATCTGGGTCTTTTTCATTTATCATATTTTTTTATATGTTTTCATAGTGCGCTATCAGTTGGGTCTGTGTACTTTTTCCAGGCACGAAACCGTGTTGACCCATATTAAACAAATTATTTTTAACCAAATGGTTCATTATTTTCTTTTTTATTACACTCTCATACACTTTCATAATATGTGATGTTAGACTAACAGGTCTATAATTGCTTGCCTCTAGTCTTGATCCACTTTTGAAGATAGGGGTTATATAAGCTAATTTATGTTTAACATATATCTCGCTCATATCTACACTTTGTCTTAGCAGTATTGCAAGCGGCTTCGCGATAGTGTTTGCAGTTTTTTTTAACAAAATCGCTGGAACTCCATCTGGTCCGGCTGCCGATCCATTTTTAATTTCGTTTATAGCCGTGACAATATCTGCTTCATTAATATCTATATCCGTTAGACATTCAACATTTTTTTCTCTCATTTCTGTTTCATTATTCTCATTCGCAATTCTTGGTGTGAACTCACTCTTATATTTTTCTGCTAATATGTTGCATATTTCCTTTTTTTCATTCGTTAGCCGTCCTTCAATTCTTAGAGGGCCTATTTCTAATCTCCCTTTATTCATCTTTTTTGCATAGGAGTAAAGTACTTTGGGGTTTCTTTTTATATTTTGAAGTGTCCTTTCTTCTAAGTCTTTTTTTTTCATTTTCTTTCGACTGTAGAATCTTTTGTTCTGCATTTTCTATCTTACATTTTATTTTTCCTCATTTTCCACACATTTTTTCTTTTGCAAGACTTTTCTTCCACTTTCTAATTTTCTGAAATAAGATCCTTCTGTCTCTTGGTATGCACGTCTTTTGTTTATTGTTTTTTTTCGGTACATATTTTTCAACAATTTTCTCCAGTATTTTGTATAGTATGTCCGTATTTACCTGTATATTATCACTTACAAATACATTTTTCCATTCTTTATTCAGTTTTTCATTTATTTCTGACCATTTTATATTCTTACTGTAAATATTATATTTTCCATATCCTTCCCAAAGTTTTGTGCTTTTATTAATTCTGCGATCACTTGCTTTGGAATGGACTATCAATTCTATGACATTGTGGTCTGAAATTCCCGTGTTATACACTATTATTTCTTTAACATAATTCACCTCATTCACAAATACTAGTTCTAGGACATTTTCCTTTCTTGTTGGAATGTGGTTTATTTGTTGCATATTATGTTCTAATAGCATATCCTGAAGCTTTTCAAATTGCCTCTTATCTTCTGCGCTACTTTTACTATCTTTTTTATATGTATACATACAACCACTTTCTTCTATCTGTTCTTTCCAATCCACGAAAGGAAAGTTAAAATCTCCGGATAGGAGTATATTCCAGTCTTTATGGTTTCTACATATATCATCTATTTTTTCTATTATTATGTCAAACTCCTTAGTGTTTGGGGGTCTGTAAACTACAATATTCACTAGTTTTTCAAATTCAAATTCTACCGCAAAGGTAGAATATATGTGGGTGACCGAGGATATGACCAGGGGTGTCCAGAATGAATGCCCTGATGATGCAGGTTTGATTGACTTGGGAGGTTTGGAACATAAAAGAGAGGGACAGAAAAAATAGGAATGGATGGAAAGAGTGGGAGCAGTGATTAAAGGGGAATCGGAGAGTTATCCGTCATTTCTGAATGTGCATCCTGAGAAATTTTTTATTGTAAATGATGTCTTATATTGTGATTACGAGAAGAGAGGAGGGGAATTTTGTGCACGGTTAGTTCTTTCTCCCTCTTTAATGTAACGAGCCTTCACATTGTACATGCAAGTCCGTATGCAGGCCATTTAGGGATTGATAGAACATTAAGGAGAGCACAAGAACAGTTCTTTTTGTAAGAAATGAAAAAATCTATAGAGAATTATATAAAAGGTTGTCATGCTTGTAACTGTTTCAAAGAACATAAAAACACTGTACCGGAAGCCAGAAAATGGCCTTTGGTTCCCATTAAATTTTATAGAGTGCATATGGATGCAGTAGAACCATTTCCTACAGCGTTAACACAACATAAGTATATATGTCTATTTGTGGATGCATTTACTTTGTACACTCATACTTACGCAATGTTGGATAAATCTGCAAATTCATTACCCCAGGTGCTATGCTCTTTTATTACTAGGTTTGGTTGCATGAACATTTTGATATGTAATAATGGTCTTGAGTTTATAAATAAGGTAGTGAATTCGGTCACGGACTTGATGAAAATGGAAAACTTTCCAGTGACCGCATATAGGCCTTCAGCAAATGGATTAGGGAAGTAGTGCGAATTTTACGTTATTTAGTGTCTGATGACCCCCCTCATTGGCACGCCATGCTTCCTACAGCTAAGCTAGCTTTGAACATTGCATATAATGCTTTACTTAGGGACATGCCTTTCTTTTTAGTGTATGGACAGGATCCTATGTTACCATATACAGTCTTGATTAATTCGCAACAATTGCCAAATTATTCAACTGAGCAATGCTGTGTATATTTATTAAATCTATTGAGGAGAGTAATGAACACCACTGAAAGGTTTTTGAAAAGAGCTAATGAAAATCACAGCTCAAAGTATGATGGTCGGTTCAAAACCACACCGTTAAAGTATTTGTGGGCGATTTTGTGTATTTGAAACGATTACAACCTAGGAAACACAAACTATAGCCAGCGTATTTGGGTTCGTACCAAGTAAAGATGGTTAAGTTTAACACAGTTGTGATACAAATCATTGTTAATGGCGCAGTGTCTGAACATCATCAGGCACACATAAATGTGGTACCTGAAGAGGTAGTTTTCAAAAGTGTTACTCCTTACCCTTGCATACATGACATTCCTCGAGTTGATGAGTAGAAAACTTGTTTTTTTTTTCTTTGCTGTTGTTGTTATTTGAACACCCGTCATGTCTTCTTTTGACGTGTTTTAAATAAGCTTGAAGATAACAATGTGTTCTTTTATGTTGATGCTAAATGTATATGTAAAATATAGTAATTTTGCTGAGTGTGGAAATACGTATAACATTGCTGAGTGAACCTAAAAACAATCAGAGGTTAAATAGGTCAAGTGAGATCTGTCAGGTTGATGCTGTATTATTTATGTATTTATATGATTCCTGGTTGCTGGGGCTTGGTTGGTTCCCGAATGGCACGTGGCTACGGGATTAAAGTTCAGCCTTGAGGATAGGCAGTGTTAGAGAATGTGTAGATGTGAATACCTTATACTTAATGTTATAAGAGAAGGGTGGGAAGATGAATGATTTTCTCGGGGAAAAGGCTAGTAGCCACCGGATGAAAGTGGCAAGTGCAATTATTGTAGTGATTTAAATAAATGGTGAAACGTTGGTGGTGAGTTGTGTTGCGAAATTGTGCCGTAAACCCGGACAAGTAAAATTGAGGGATGAGGAATATCTATTCCTACCCCTGTCCCGCCCAAGAAGCCCGTATTACCCGCAACCAGAGGGAGGTTATTGATGAAGTTATGTAGACCTGATTTTTTATTTTTTTTATTTGGGTATTCTGTGATTTGGTTGCATATGTCTCAAGAAGAAATGAGTGGAATTATTTATATTGTGTTGTGTATATTTTTACGTGCAATATTTCATTTTTAAATTATTTTGTGGAAGATGTGTTATATTTTTGGTTGTTTTCTATTTATATATATATATATATATATATATATATATATTATATATATATATATATATATATATATATATATATATATATATATATATATATATATATATATATATATATATATATATATATATATATTGTATGTTGCATTTCTGTTTAGTACACGCTGTTTCTATTCCGGGTTGGAGCATCCTCCATATATCATAAACTAGTGAGGGCGAGCACACACCTCCTTCCGGAGTGGGGAGCTTCGGTTAGGGAGTAATGTCCTAATTCATGTATATATGTGTGTGTTATTCGTCAAAGTAAATGGACTCAATATTCATGAATATTCCACAAAAACCCATGTCTCAGCATGTTTTGCAATGGTTGCATTTTGGTAACGATGGGAGTTTTTAGCTGCCAGTGAGCGCTCGAGTTGACAAATCCCTCACCTGAGAGGGTAGTTGCGTATATTATATTTACGAACGAACCTTTTATAATAAATGAAGAAAACCCATATACCAACGTCTCATTATCCATCTGCACGGGTCATTTGTATATGTGCACTGTATATATACACACGTTTTTTATGTGTGTGTATATATATGTGTATATATATATATATATGTGTGTGTGTATATATATATATATATATATATATATATATATATATATATATATATATATATATAGAATATATATATAAAATATATATATACATAAAAAATGTATATATATATATATATATATATATATATATATATAAATATATATATATATATATATATATATATATATATATATATATTATATATATATATATATATATATATATATATATATATATATATAATATATCCATGTATACACATCAATATATATATATATATATATATATATATATATATATACATATATAGATACACACATAATACTATTTTGAAACTTGTGCATGGAATATGGAAAATACTCTTATGAAATAATGTTACTTTGAACTCGTCAGCTTTCTCTATAAGAGAGAGAGAGAGAGAGAGAGAGAGAGAGAGAGAGAGAGAGAGAGAGAGAGAGAGAGAGAGAGAGAGAGAGAGAGGAGAGAGAGAGTATTCATCTCTTCATTGAGAACCAGAATGCTACCCTCGCCATATATGCAATAAAATGCTTTATTGGAGAAGGCATAAAAAATAATCCACCATGAGCATCAAAAATAATCAGGACCTCTCGAGTATATCACCAAAAATAGATGAAACCATCAACCCCTTTAGTCATGCCTTATGGAAGGATGGTAATTTCAACGTCCTATCAATAGGAGAAAATAAACCTTAAGACATTAAAATTGATCTTTTGAAGTTTATAGAGACTGGTGAGGTAAGAAAAAAAGAGAGTTTAGTGAGTGCTGCAATAACACGACCCTGTTAGATTTGAGGAACAAATAAAAAGAAAGAGAGTGTAGAATCTAGCAAGTGCACCAGTTGTAAAAAAGTTAATGGAAAATATGTCAAACTAATTATACTGAAAACTACAACTGATTTGCTAGGTCATCTTGTATATCTAGTCGACATACAGGACATCGATTTAACAAGGGTTTTCGAATACTGTGAACGTATTTTTGTCCGTGGTGTACCAATTTTCGTGGTCTTTGTGGGTGGGCGAATCCACGAATTTACAAATCCAACGAAAATGTTTATACATTGTCAGATTTTGGTATTGAACTTTGACACATTCGATTTGTGTTGGTGACCTACATTTTCTAAACCATCGTGGATTACTAATTATTTTTATTAGTTTTTGTGAATATGTTTTATTTTGGTGTGCACTACAATAAGTATTTTTTTTCTTTTGTAGGTTTAGTCATTTTCAGTGATTACTAGTTTATATATTTATATTTTTTTTCTATATATTGAATTTTTTCATATATTCCCTGAATAGGAATTAAATTAAAAACATTGTTTTTTATTTCATATTTATTTTGATATTTTCATCAATAAATAACAGTGCGTTATATAACAAAAATAGTATTAGCTACTTATATGCATAAAGCAAGACATGTTTTCAGCAGTCTGCTGGGTTTGGTAGGCCTGGTGTAGTAGGTCCTTTGGTCTTGACAGAGCCAGTTTGCAACCACTGCGTTAACGACATGTTTGAAAGTGATATGCCTAATAACTATCTCGCCTCTATTTAAAGGCCGTTAATTAGCACTTAGTGACAACAAAATATTTTGAATAATGTTTTAGCTTGGGATGCTATATTAGAAGAAGTTGAGTGGTTCTGTAATTTTCTTTTTTGGCGGCGACATTATAACCTGTTGTAGCAATAAGTAATCCCTTAATTAGCGTTAATTATTAAAAAAATTTATAAATGAATAAAAGCAATGCATTGCGAATGAACACTTTATCATTATTGGGGTTGAACTAATAACCAAAAAGGTAAAAGTTTCAAACCGGAAATCCACGAATTTATGAATCCACGAATCAACATTTTTTCATAAAACAACGAAAATTGCTACCTACGAACAAAAACACGTTCACAGTACCCTCTGACACCTTGCCACTGTCTCCAGCAGGCTTTGATGGCTCAATGAATATGACATCTAAATCAGCATTAGCCAATCATCTGAATGATTTGATATCAGGTGATTTACCAAATGATATTGATGTCAACATATAGGATATTATGGAAATTATCCAAGCTTTACCTTCATGCAGTCCAGTCTCCTATGGTGGCCTGGTAAGGAAGCTCTTTACAGAGATGATAAGACCCGAATATGCAATGAAAAATTGAATATCATTGGAAGGAATTAAGAGTTTAGTGAAAAATTGGAAAACCTAAATCTTTCAATTGCTTGGTTGAGTAAAATTTGGAAATCAAACTACTTGAAATTACATGCAAACATTAGGCCATATATCAGTTAAGTGAGACCTGTAATACTGTATGGACATGAGTCATGGTATGACAATATAACAATCTCCAACGGATTTAGTAGATTTGAAAACAAAGCCCCCAGATTAATATTGGGAGTTTAGTGGTAGGGCAGGATTAGAAATGAAACTATATAAGAGATTACTCGAGTGCCATATGTGGATGAAATCATGGTGAGAGGTAGATGGAGATGGTTTAGGCATGCTCTTCGCAATCCCAGAGAGAGAGAGAGTAGTTCACCAAACGGGACGAGATGAAAGACCTAGAGCTACAAGGCTGAAGACCATGAAGCGTGAAGTAGGATATGATGAATGGAGAAGTATTGAATTAAATGCTCAAGTTATAGACGACAGGCAAAATCTAACCGAGGACCTTTGCGTCAATAGGCGTAAGAGGAGGTGATCATGATGTTGAAATAAAGTTTTTTATCCATTTTATGTTTGGTGCAAAAGTTCTAATCCAGATGGATGTCAGCTGTCTTGATTATACAAACACACACACACACACACACACACACATATATATATATATATATATATATATATATATATATATATATATATATATATATATATATATAATATATATATATATACATATATATATATATATATATATATATATATATATATATATATATATATATATATATATATGTGTGTGTGTGTGTGTGTTTATGAGAATTAGGGTAATCAACAAATCTGAACTATTAGTAATATTGTACCTAACATAAAATTTATAAGAATCAATACAATATTTATAGATATAAATATAACTAGATTTGAGAGAATGTCTTAGTTTATGCGAGTTTATAACAGCAAAACAAAGAGAAACACATAAAATCCAAAATAGAAAGGTATAAAACCTCCCTGCTGACATGGTCATAGAACTTCCGGAAAAAAAGTTGCTTTTGCTACATATCTGGCTAATAAAAGTTCAATTATGGGTGAGTACGATGCCTCCAAAATATCGAGACCTACGACCGACTGTCCTGTGAGGATTTTTCAATTTTTTTCTTTTTTTAAACTGAGATTATCTTCTCTAAAACTCTTATAAAGTTATGGGGGCGGTGCTTTGCTGAAATATTATGACAATAACAAAACAGGAAATCGTTGCTACGATTTTGTTTTAAGTTTTTGTAATTATATTATAATTAGTGATTAAAGGTGATTATGAGCAACCAAAATAAGGAGGAAACTGAAGACTCATGTTTTCTAAGTGCTTCGATAATGTGGATTTGACAATAAATGAGCAACATGCATTGAGAAATACTGAATGCCCTGGAATGCTTACGATCAAATTAGTGTGAAGGTCCTGTAGAGAGTAGGGTTCCCTTGCAGTATAGGACCATTAAGGGAATGAAAAGTTAAATATCTTGGTAATCACAAATGGCAATGTAAAACTATCAATACAGAAGATGAGCATTGCATGGTAATTGTAATGTGCTATGACGCTTGTTCCTACCTCTCCCCATAGCAAAAAGAAAAAAATATAAATCCGTATGTAAAAGCATGCGGACAGATATGTCGTATTAATAATGGTTCCCGAATATTCCAACGCATTTCAAAAAATACTACCAATTTCCACTTCTCAATTACCCTCACCTACACCCCTCGACCAAAAATGTTTTATCGATTAAGTTGTCACTCTTTGAAATATGAACGAATGCAGACGCGATAAGCTGT
>NC_090728.1:114357644-114362644 GCF_036898095.1 Palaemon carinicauda | reverse complement strand
TTCATTCTGGTTAATTGCCTTAGGTCTAATGTTAATTAGGGGGAAGAGAGAGAGAGAGAGAGAGAGAGAGAGAGAGAGAGAGAGAGAGAGAGAGAGAGAGAGAGAGAGAGAGAGAGAAAAAAAGAGAGAGAGAGAGAGAGAGAGAGAGTCCAATACGAAGAGGGATATTAAAAATATTTATTGAATTCAGCCGCGCTGAGAATGTATAAGAGCTAAACCTTGACATCCACAGTAACCAACGTGAAAAGTTCTATTTAATTTTTATCAAGAGAAATTTAAGAACTGCATAGCAGATGGCAAGTAAATATAGATTGGTGTTGGCGACACTGAATTTGACTGTCCAATTCGGTCCACAATATGAGTAACATTTGAGTATACAAATATCTGAGACTGATAATGAGTAACTGAACAGCTGAGTGACGAATAATGATGGATAATAGAAAAAATAACACTAGAAAAGATTTTTGTTAAAAGGAAGAAAAGACTGGTTAGAGAAAGGAAGAAAGAAATAGGCCTACGACACGAAAGAGATATTGCGCTGTTAATAACAATTATTAGTAGTAATTATATGAACAACTGGATTTGGGCTAAGGAACAGATAGTCATATCTTGAAGTCTGGGTAACATAACCTAATTCCAGATTTTGTGAAATACCTCAGAGATGTTTAGAACGGTGACAATTGTTCATCCTTAGTCATTTAGAGAATATGATAAAAAAAAAATAGGAAGATGATGAACGGCGTTGATAGATAATACCGTAAAGAAGTCATAGTAGTGGTCCAAAAGAGCAATGTTTTTAATTCAAATGAAAATGTAATTTACAATAAAACATTAAAACAGATTCAGATGCAAATAAGACAAGTTATCTATATTAAAAATCCCTGAAAACTAATGATATCAAAAACATGTTGAAATCAGTGAGATAATAGCCAAAAAACGTTCCCTAGTTAACAGAATGCTAAAATAAATAAAATACGTTAGAATATATTGGATGAAAGAGAGATGGTTTGATGCAGAATTATACTGATATATAATATGTAAAACGTTTTAGTAATCTATGATATGTGTACAGAGTTTTAAAAATGTTTGATCACAGGACGATTTAAACACTATCAACTTTCCAACAATCAATTTTTGAAAAGGTCGCTTGTATTCTGCTATTGATGCATATATGTATAAGGTGGATTAGATTGTTATCTGTCCCATTAAGTTAGATACCTAATTGTATTTTTTTTTTTTTTTTTTTTTTTTTTTCTGCTTAGACTGGTTCGAAACCTGTGGTGGCAGTGGGAGATTCCGTTTTTTTCTTTTTTTTTCCCTAGAATAAAAAAATTCTGAAAAACGTAGTGATGGAAGATTTAAGTGGTCATAATAATAATAATAATAATAATAATAATAATTTCCCGTATAGCATCAGGAGCAAGTGTTTGGCTATATGTCTAAATATATAAATACATACAAATTTCTTTCCGGTCACGCCCAGCTCTTCACGTCCCTTTGGGTAGGGGGGAGTGGAGGTAGTATTACCCTGGTGAAAGGGGGATGCGTGTGCGTATGTGAGCATTTCTATCTAATTATTTATCCGTCATTTTGACGGGTCGCGTACACTACTAATATCCTACTACTACTACTACTACTACTACTACTACTACTAATAGACTCTTCACGAGCGGCTGGGGAATTACAAGGGAATTCGAAGGTTAGAAAGATGGGACCCTTGAGAAAGAAGGGAGTATTTCTAGCGAGAAAATATTTCGTGGAATCATTATAAGAAAAAAGAATGTAGGTGAGTAGTATTTGGGAATATCCTGACACTTCTGGATCAAGAATTTGGAGTTTAGCTATAGGATAAAATGCAAAACATTTAATAAATGTATTAATAAAGACGGTGAAAACTTAGAAAATGCGTTAGGACTGAAAGTGGACAGTAATGCTGACGGGGAAAGGAAGTAATTTTAAAGGTAGATAATAATAAAGACACATTGATACTCAAATGTAATGATGGTATCTGGGAATAGAGGTTGAAAGATTCTTCTATTCAAGACGTTAGATAGAAGCAGAATTGAATTATGCATCTGTTCATGGACAGATTTTAACTCCGAGAGTTGCTATGAGTAAATGTCAACGATGAAAGATGAACCGTAAAAAAGGTTGAAGAATCCAAAGACCCTGGCAGGAGTCACAGTTTCAAGTTGAATGGCTTTCTATGGTTATAAGAACATATATAAAGGGCTGATGAATTACTGAAGGAGATTTTCCGAAAGAAAGGATACTTTCTGCTAATTAAGTAGGTATGTGGTAAAAGATATGGGATGGATTTGACTATGGAAATTATTACTTTGTTTATGAAAGAGCTTGATGAAGTGAAATAGGTAAGTGCAGCTGTAAGCATGTATATACTGTATATATATATATATATATATATATATATATATATATATATATATATATATATATATATATATATATATATATATATATATATTAGGTATTACCGTAATAATCATAAGTTTTAAGTTTTGACAAGGCGGTGTTGCCAGAGACATTTGTTGGCCTCCTCTCCGGTATTATAATATGAATTTTAATATGTATTACTAACCCCACCTGTTGTGTTCTTTAGAAAGCTGCTAAGGATTATGGAGTTCGATTAGCAGTTTCTTCGTCAGTGTGTTTATGCTGTCGTCAAGGGGGAGAATGTTTTCTTCCTCGCCAGGAGAGAAGGAGAAAAGACAGTTCGGGATAGACTTGGATGCCTCCTACACCTTTTTACTACAGTTGTTATTTGGATACTTTGGATTACATCATCTTGGATCTTCGGATTCACCTTTGGGGTAGTTTGCTCAGGAACTGCCACCCACGGTGATTCTGAGCTTTTCAGCCTTGACTTGGCTGGTGTTGGGTGTGGACTTCCTGTGAGCTCAGGCCGTAGTTCAGGAATTGTTCCCGGTCGAGCGGATGCAGGAGGGGCACCTCTGCATCCTTTCAGCACGTCTTTTCGTCTGTGCAGCTGTGTGGGGAGCTTGATAGCTCGTGAGTAGGCATGTAGGGAGACTGAGTCCAGGTAATAGTTTTCTATCATTTTATTTTTAGAGGACGTTGCTGTGCTTATGCCTCGTGTTTACCTGTTCTCCAGTACTCCCTCTGTAGGCAGTGCTTTGATGTGTGACGTGTTGCCTGGTTATTTTGCTGGGAATCTATGCCAGAGTTCCCTGATGCTTTAAATATTAGCCTAACACCGGGAGACACTCGCCGTGTTGTAAATAATACTTCGTTCCTTCTATAAATGGAGAGAGTGGTTTTTTGTATCATTTATATATATTTATACTTTATTAGTTTCTTTTCGTATGGAGAATGTTTTTTTTTCTTTCTTTCTATTTTTGATTACTGTTAGTAATTTTAAGGTTTAGATTTATACTATAGAGAGGAGCTTAAGTATTTCCTCACTGTGCTCTCCTCTTTCCTTCCTAACCTTATTTAGTAATAACTAAGTGTTCTTAATTTGGGCCCCTGATTTATTGCTTATGTGTTATACATTTATTCATCTATCTGAGGGATTTATATTTTAGAGGTTAGGTCATCCTTCCGGATATCTATTCTGAGGACGGGATTCTTGGTCCTGGTGTCACAAGGCTGACAGATATGTGTTTGTTCTGTTAATTTTCATTTGTTGTTTTACGTGTATATCAAAAATTGTTAATTTTTTCTCGTTTTCGTTTCCATTGATCCTTTTTCATTGAGCATTTAAAACATACCTCTCTTTCTGTGTGTGTGTGTGTGTGTGTGCATGTGTGTGAATTAATAAGAAAGTGGCCATTATGTGTACTCATGAAACCACCCATCTTAAGAGAAAAGGTCCATTACTAATAGAACATACTAAGAAAAGTGTATGCATAAACAGAAATTGTTATGAATGGCAAAAGGAGATGACTGTCTATAAAATACAAGGCCCTAAAACAATTGATAGAGATTTGATGTGAATGGTGTGATTACATCACTTAGAAAGGATAGCTGAACTTTTTTTTTTTTTTTTTTTTTTTTTTTTTTTTTTTGTGATTGCAAAGATTGGTCTATGTATCTATAATAAATAAGAATGTTTAGGCTTCAAGTAGATCAAACAAGATATCTCATGTCTCCTAATCTGATTAATATTGATGCTGTTGAATCAGCAAAAAAAGTTAGTTTTGTAGCAATTGTAATTCCGTAGAATTATAACGGATAGCGGAACAGTTAATGCCTCGGTTAAAGGTGATTATCAACACTAAGTTATTCAACAACCATAACTGGAGAAGCAGGAAGCTGCAGTCCTTAGGGCTCCTAAGGAAAAAGTAACCGAATGAGGAAAGGGAATAAGGAAAGAGATAAAAAATATAAAATATTTCAACATCAGTAACAATGGTAAAGGAAGATCTGTCATTTATTAACTAGGAAGAGAGAGATTTCGATTTGTTCATCATAAAACTATTTCCTACAAGATTGAACACCTGAATTTCCACCGATTTAACAGCGAGATTAAGATCATTCTACAATCTATTCACAGTTGGAATAAAACTTAAGGATAACTGTAGTGCTGAATGTTATGATGGAGAAGGGAAGTCTGTTCGAATTAATTTTATACCTAGTACTACGTACAGGATGGTACAGTCTGGGAAGATAAGAATGCAAAGGACGGTTAGAATCGTGAAAAATCTTATACAACATAGATCAAGAACTAACTTAATGACGGTACCCGAGACCAATGCCAAGATAAGGCATAGGAAATTTTTGTCCAGAAAATTAAGATTAGAGTCAGAAGCTGAAGACCGGATAGGGTAACAATGCTCGAGATAAGGTACTATGAAAGAATCAAAACATTTCTTCAAGATAGATTTGATAACCGATAACCTTACATTAATAAAAATAAGATTACCTTTAAAACATGTGAATGAACTCTAAATCACATCAATCAATAACATAATGAAAGTAAATATCACATTAGCTAAGTTACACAGGTAATTGGAAAG
>NC_090728.1:114332644-114350144 GCF_036898095.1 Palaemon carinicauda | reverse complement strand
TTAG
The DNA here is from genome assembly GCF_036898095.1 of Palaemon carinicauda. Lineage (NCBI taxonomy): Eukaryota > Metazoa > Arthropoda > Malacostraca > Decapoda > Palaemonidae > Palaemon > Palaemon carinicauda. Next base: position 114,350,140 of record NC_090728.1, on the reverse strand, counting down.
TCCCTTGCCGGCCGGCAGAGTCTGCCGGCCGGCAAGGGTCTTCTGCTTTGAGTGCTGCCCGGACCTCCCTTGGTCCCTCATCCATGCCTGCCTGTAGAGCCAGACGGCATTGGTCAGGAAGCCTGAATTAGATTCTCCCCTTCCTTATATGCACTCTTTCGGATTGCCGGGCTTGGAGGTAGTGTACGCTCTTATCCCGGCATCCATTCTGTTTTCTTCTAGTGCTGTACCCGACCCGGCTGCCGGCCTATGAGGCCGGCAGCCGGGCAGTCGTAGTCCTCTGGTTCTTTTTCTGCCGGCCGGCATTGGTTGTTTACCTTTGCCGGCCGGCTTATGTCAGCCCTTGTCTGCCGGTCGCTATGAGCAGTGGCCGGCAGCCGGGTACTACCTTGTGTAGTTCGGCCGACATTGGCTGTTGCCGGCCGGCAGTTACTGCCGGCCGGCACATGCATTTGAACCAGCGTTCTGCCGCCTTATAGCTGTTAAGTAGTATACTTTAAAGCTAGTTATGGTGTGTGCAACCTTCTATACTGTACCAGTATTCTTCAGTATAACATACTGTAAGAAGAAAACTATAGTATGAGTTTTGGTAGAGCACTGTGTGTTCTAACACTTTTGTGTTGTCTTGCACAGCCCTTTGCTGTTGCCTTACAGATAAGAAAGTGAGTTCTTTCTTGTCTATTATCCAGGATTTTAAAATCATTGCTTAGGTGTGAGCTACACCTGTTTCCTCTGGAAACTTTTCATTGGTTATTCTAGAAGAGATTAACCATATGATTTTATTATCTGGAAGGCTGCATCAATTGGTTGTGAAGGAAACACAAATGTGTGTCTTTCCTTTCTGAATTGTTATGCTAAACTGTGCATATCCAGTGATACGTAGTTCACTTGATACTCATGGAAATTTCTTTTCTTTACAGGAGGACTCTCCGAAGTGCGGAAGTGTTTTCTGCAACGTCCGCAGTAAGAACCTCTGCGGACATGAGTTTTGTAGGAGGCACGCAGTATGCGCTGTCTCCAAAGGTGATCTCCAGTATTGGGACCCTCAGGTATGTACTGTGTGCACTAACCTGATTACTGAGGCCTTTGATTCCCCTAGGACGGCGGAATCAAGGGATATAGCAAGGGAGAAGCTTCGTACCTGGGTTAGGGGCTTCCAGATGAACACCTCTGGACCTTATCTTCCAAATGAGAAGATGAGGGCGTATCTTTTCCCTAAGGCATCAGCTGATGCAGTGATTCCCCAGCCTCAAGAGGATATCCCCCAAGTTCAGATCCAGGTGGATGCTGAAGTCGCAGTCTCTTTGCAAGACATCCAGTTGGATGACAGGATGTCTAATGTGGACGAACGTCTGGAGGAAGACCTCCTGGCAGGAGGCCAGGATGAAGCTCAAGCCCCAGACGTTGTAGAGGAAGAGGCCGACGAGGTGTCGGCTACTCCGGTTCAGATCCCGGAGCCTATTCCCTCAACATCGTCCGCTCTCCCAGTAGAGCTGGGACAGGCCCTCTCCTCCATTGTTGGAATGATCCAACAAATGCAGAAGGAGAATCAGGAGAAGGCGGCTGCAATGGAACTGCGGATGCAGAGCCTTGCAGCATCACATGGGCCCCAGAAAAGGCTCAATGTGAAAGACCTTCCCTTGTGCTCAGATGTTAACCCATGGAGGTATGCTGAGCACATGCCGATGACGACTGGTAAGATCGTCATCTCGGATAAGTTGGGTTCAGTTCCCCTAGAGGAGTGGAATTCTGGCCCAGCAAGGGGTCATATCCGGACTGTTATGTCCGGCTGAGGAAGGAACCAGCTTCAAAGGAGGAGACAGAGCCGAAGGAGGTCATAGTGGTGGACCATGCTAAGGCTCAAGCTTTGCTTTCATCCTCGATGAAAGAGAGGGGCTTCTCGAACTCAAAGGTAGCTGCATTGAGTAAGAAGCTCCCTTCCTTTGTGTCCTCTCCTGCTAGAGCCTTCCCCTTTTTACAGAAAGGGTTTGCGGCTGTACTAAAAGCAGTCGAGGCCGGCAAGCCTTGCCCCTCCCTGGAGGAGTGTAAACCCTTGTCGCTGGCCCTGCCTATGGACCACAAAGACTGGAAGGACGTCCATCTTACGTTCTCAGTTAGGAAATTGGAGGCTGATATTGCCGGACGTCAGTTCGGCGAGGACCTCCCTAAGCTGTCTGACCTTCTTTTGCGGAGAGAGCTCGAGACAAAAGAAAGACTGGCTGCCTCAATGTCTCTTCAGACTACTCTTGAGACGATGGCAAGTGACCCCAAGGTCCATGAAATGTTCATGGTAGTGGCCAAGACTCATCTGGCCACAGTGACGAAGGATCTTTATAGCTTCGTCAGGGCGAGGAGAGCTTGTAGGGAGTTTGTGTTCACCTCGGCTACGGTGAGGCACGAGCCAAGGAAACTAATCTCCTCCAACATTTGGGGCAAAGACCTTTTCCCTACCGAATTGGTCAAAGAAGTTGTTGATAAGGCCGCCTCGGAGAATAGAAACCTTCTCCAGAAGTGGGGCCTGGCTATCAAAAGAAAGTCTTCCCCGGATGAGGGTCCTCAACCAAAGAGGAAGACTATGAGGACTAGGCTACCGTCTCAGGCAGCCAAGCCTCTTACACAGCAACAGCAACTGCAATTGCCATTGCCTTCAGTGCCCCAGATGGTGGCACAAACCCCGACTACTTTCCAGTGGGTACCCCAGGCTGTGTCGACACAGTCCACGGCATTCACCCCAACGTTCGAAGGGCAGTCTACTTCCTTTCGAGCAAAGCCTAGAGGAGCAGCCAGAGGCTCGTCTAGGCGCCCCTCAAGGGGAAGGGGATTCAGGGGTGGTCACGGTCAGGGAGGCAAGACCTCAGGACGGGAGTCCAACTGAGATGATGCCGGTAGGAGGGAGACTTCAGAATTTTCGGGATCGGTGGACCTTCGATCCCTGGGCCCACAGCCTACTCAAGAACGGACTGGGCTGGAGCTGGTACAGCACTCCACCCCCGTGCCCTCGGTTTTTCCAACACTTCACCCCCGTTCTGGAGGAGTACGTTCAAGAACTGTTGGAGAAAAAAGTGATCCGAAGGGTGAAGTCCATCAAATTCCAAGGGAGGCTGTTTTGTGTTCCAAGAAAGACTCGGAAAAGCTCAGAGTCATTCTGGACTTGTCGCCACTCAACAAGTTCATAGTGAATTGCAAATTCAAGATGCTAACACTGCAACACATAAGGACCTTACTGCCCAAGAGGGCATTTTCCGTCTCTATAGACTTGTCAGACGCCTATTGGCCCGTTCCAATCAACAGTCCACTCTCCCCCTACCTAGGGTTCAGGCTACAACGAAGACTATACGCCTTCAGAGCCATACCATTCGGGCTAAATATAGCCCCAAGGATTTTCACGAAGCTTGCGAGCGTAGCTCTCAAACCATTACGCCTAAAGGGAATTCAGGTAGTAGCCTACCTGGACGACTGGCTGGTGTGGGCAGCATCCGAGACAGAATGCTTGCAAGCTTCCAGTCAAGTGAGCCAGTTCCTAGAGTATCTAGGCTTCAAGATCAACAGAAAAAAAGTCTTGACTTTCTCCATCTCAAAAGTTCCAGTGGCTGGGAATCCACTGGGACCTTTTGTCACACCGTTTCTCCATCCCGGCGAAGAAAAGGAAGGAGATAGCGGGTTCTGTCAAGAGACTTCTAGATTCCGAAAGGATATCAAGACGCGAACAGGAGAGGGTACTGGGCTCTCTCCAGTTTGCTTCGGTGACAGACCCAGTGCTAAGAGCACAGCTAAAGGATGCAACTGGAGTTTGGAGAAGTTATGCATCAAACGCGCGAAGAGATCTGAGAAGACCAGTTCCGCTTCGGCTACGTACTCTTCTCAGGCCTTGGTCCCAAGCCAGACATCTAAAGAAGTAGGTTCTTCTTCAGCCACCTCCCCCGTCGGTGACGATTCACTCAGACGCCTCGAAGGAGGGATGGGGAGGTCACTCTCATCGGAAAAAAGTCCAGGGGACTTGGTCCAAGTTATTCAAGACCTTTCACATAAACTTTCTAGAAGCTATGGCAGTGCTCCTTACCTTAAAGAAAGTCTCCCCGCGTCACTCGATCCATATAAGGTTGGTGATGGACAGCGAGGTAGCTGTGAGATGCTTGAATCGACAAGGATCGAGGTCACCACCTCTCAACCAGGTGATGTTGGCCATCTTCCAATTGGCGGAAAAGAAGAAGTGGTACCTGTCGGCAGTTCACCTTCAAGGAGTCCGCAATGTGACAGCGGACACTCTATCCAGGTTCACACCGATAGAGTCGGAATGGTCCTTAGACGCAGGATCATTCTCCTTCATTCTGAATCAAGTCCCAGAACTGCAGATAGACCTCTTTGCGACGAAAGACAACAAGAAGTTGTCCCTGTACGTGTCCCCGTACGAGGACCCCTTAGCGGAAGCAGTGGACGCGATGTCCCTCGACTGGAACAGATGGTCCAGGATTTATCTGTTCCCTCCTCACAACCTTCTGTTGAGGGTCCTCAACAAACTGAGATCCTTCAAGGGGGTAGCGGCAATAGTGGCCCACAAGTGGCCGAACAGCGTGTGGTTCCCCATGGCATTGGAACTGCGCCTGAAGTTTGTACCGCTACCAGATCCAGTTCTGACCCAGCGAGTCCAGAAGTCGACTGTCTGCGCTTCATTACAGAAAACCCGGACCCTGCAGCTCATGATTTTCTCTCCCTAGCGGTGAGAAAGCGTTTCGGGATTTCGAAAGCCAGCATAGACTTCCTAGAGGAATATAAGTGCAAATCTACTAGAAGGCAATATGAGTCATCTTGGAGAAAATGGGTGGCCTTTGTCAAGGCGAAGAATCCGCAGGAGATCTCGACAGACTTCTGCTTATCTTTCTTCATCCACCTCCATGGTCAAGGGTTGGCAGCTAACACGATTTCGGCGTGTAAGTCTGCTTTGACAAGACCCATTCTATATGCCTTCCAGGTCGACCTAGGTAACGAGATCTTTAATAAAGTTCCGAAAGCCTGCGCTAGGCTCAGACCTTCAGCACCTCCAAAGCCCATTTCATGGTCTTTAGACAAAGTTCTTCATTTCGCTTCTCTGTTGAGCAATGAGGAGTGTGCGTTAAAGGATTTGACACAAAAAGTTATTTTCCTATTTGCACTCGCGTCCGGGGCCAGGGTTAGTGAGATTGTAGCCCTCTCGAGAGAGGCAGGTTATGTTCAGTTCCTGGATGGGGGAGAACTGAACCTGTTTCCGGCTCCTACGTTTCTCGCCAAGAATGAGTTACCCACCAACAGGTGGGGTACCTGGAGAATCGGCCCTCTGAAAGAAGATGCATCTCTATGTCCAGTAGAATGCCTAAAGGTCTATCTTCATAGAACTTCAGACTTCAAGGGTGGTCAACTATTCAGGGGAGAAACATCAGGCTCAAATTTATCTCTGAATCAATTCAAGAGCTAAAATCACATATTTTATTCGCAGAGCGGATCCTGACAGTACACCCGCAGGTCACGATCCGAGGAAAGTTGGCTCATCCTCAAATTTCTTTAATTGTATGGATTTGGAACATCTCTGTTCATATACTGGCTGGAAGTCTTCCAGAGTGTTCTTTTGCCACTATGCGAAGCAAGTAGAGGAACTAAAGAGATCTGTGGTAGCAGTGGGTCGCGTCGTTAACCCTACTGTTTAACTCTGCGAGGAACAGTGGTTTTAATTGGGACGATTAATTCCAGGGTGAGTGTGTAGTTACATACTGTACTACAAACTAAGTGAGGGCACTGGGTTGCCCACGCAGACTTCCATTTCCAAAGGTGAACCTAGCATAAGTGCAGACATGTGTGCCGAGCGTTTCTAACGCTAATGTGATTGATTTGTAATACAGACTTTTATGACTTTGATACCTCGGTATCTTAAAAGTGGCATTAATGTTTTTTCTTTCAGATAAACAAGTTCTGTTTAATATCATACTTATGCTTAAAGTTTTGGGTTATCCTCTTCTCATATATATATTTATATAATTGTTGTTAACCTGTCTATTTATTGTCTGTCAATAAACTTGTTCTTGAGAACCTTGCGTCTCCTTCACCTGTGTCAATTTATTGTTATAATTGAGCATTCATTCTATGTACTTTATCTGGGATATTTCTAATAGAATTGTTCCTTTATGCAAGCTATGTTGCATTGGTTTATGCTTTCCCTTAATGGGAGGACTCCGTCCCATAAGGAGATGGTGGCGGTTTTACAAGTTTCCTCCTATGCGGATATAAACCTTTGTCCAATACAAGTATTGTGCGGAGAACTGGTCGATATTTCATATTGTCGCAGTGGTTCTTTACAAAATATGCTTTACTTAATATAGGGTGACACCACTATATTAGCTTGCCTGGTATTCATACATAGGTATATGTACTCTTCGAGACTTTTCCAGAGTCTAGTAGGACTCTTCCCTGTAGGGGGCAGGAAGCTCTAACATGGTTTATAGTTAGTTGAAATGATGTATAACGGTAACATCTTAGGTCTCTAGGTCTAGTCGACCGGGGAAAAATTACCTCCGGGGAGTACGGCACGTTCTGAGAATCCACAGATATAGTAATGCTCTGGTATACTTCCATCAGGACAACATGGCTTGAGCCCGAAAAACGGATTTTGAGCGAAGCGAAAAATCTATTTTTGAGTGAGATGGCCATGTCGTCCTGATGGACCCGCCCTTCCCTTTCTATGAAAGGGCTGTAGGACCCCTCCCTACATATAGTATCTGTAGCACCTCGTGTACGCTACAAGGAATACAGATGGCGCCAGGATTGGCGCCAGGCACGCTTACGAAACTGGAGAATAGGGAGCCTTGGGAGCGGCTCCCCCTTTTTCTTTCCCGATTTCGTTTCTTGCCAATTGACCCCTCGATACGTAATCTCTGTTTGGGGTGCAGATTGCCATGTGGCGTGTCAAGAATACGTCCTCTGATATGTCGCGATATCCCTTTCATGAGGGATATTCGCTCCAGGAGTTAGAATTCTGGTACCTTAAGGTAAATTCTCTGGGAATATCGCCGTAGTTGTAATATACCCTAGGAAGCTACCCTATAGGAACTTCCATCAGGACGACATGGCCATCTCACCCAAAAATAGATATTTCGCTCAAAATCCGTTATATATATATATATATATATATATATATATATATATATATATATATTATTTATATATATATATATATATATATATATATTTATATATATATATATATATATATTTATATATATATATATATATATATATATATATATATATATATATATATATATATATATATACATATATATGTATATATATACATATATATGTATATATATGTATATATATATATGTATATATATGTATATATATACATATATATGTATATATATGTATATATATATATGTATATATATGTATATATACACATATATATATATATATGTATATATATGTATATGTATATATATACATATATATATATATATATATATATATATATATATATATATATATATATATATATATATATATGTCATGCCGTTTCACACATGACTTTTCACTAACTCTTACCTTCGTCAATTGTCCCTACCTAAGTTCGGAGGCACCATTCAATTCTGGACAATCGACTTACCCCTGGCTAGCCTATCTATAACAAACCAAGCCTTGACATAGGCTAATAACGGGTACATCACAGGTATAGGCTAATACTCTAAGCCTAGGCTTAAGGTAACTTGACTCTTGCTATGGAGAACGACGGATCTTCATTTGCAGTGGAGGTTGAGGGAAAGGCTGGTTCCCGGGGGTCTTTTTATTCTTACACAAAAGCTGTAATACAAAGTCTTCATTTAGGACAGCGATCCTATGTCAAACAACAGACACTTTGTAGCCTAGGCTACACTGTACTCATACCTAACCTACTGGTTACACTGCACAGTTAGCCTGGCAACTCAAAGACTAACTTGATTAATCTGAGAATAACATTACAAATCTTAACTTACGGTTGGTGGCACAGTTCCAACCACATGCAAGCACAGCATAAAGCAGTTTCAATACTGGCAACTTATTGTACTTTATTTGATACATTTGAAGAAAAAGATAACCACAACAGACAATGTCAAGTGTTATTACAACACATACATGATAACAAGAACAAGTGCATACCTTTTACAAGGGAAAAGGTAAGAATTTCACATAATAATACGGGGGAGCAACATTTCCCCTCTACACTGGTCGTTGTCGGCTCAAAGAGTGCGTTCTGAGCTTACCTAGCGCAGCTACGCTCGAGGCTCACACAACGACGCCTCTGTTTACCTTGGCACTCAATCACAAACTCTCGACCATAGACACAACTACTCCTTTGTTACGCCTCTCTACCTCGGCGTATGCACACTCGATCCTACACCAACTCAACTACGTGTGGCTAACATAACATTTTGATGAGATGAAAACCAATTCGTTTATTAAGTCTAAAAACCGTAAATGGAAGTACCATTCAGTTAAATGAAGCATTTCTGTCATTATATCACTTTACCCCTACGGAAATTGGTATTCATTTATCTAGAACTATCAACTAACTGCAAAACCTAGGGTAGAAAACAGATCTAACAACAACAAGTTTTATGCACCATGTATAGTAGCCATCTCTCAGCCGGATATAGGCCGCAACATTTAATCTTCAAGGTCTGCTGTCAGACATACAGAGCAAGTTGTGGGACGCCACCCTTAAGGCGCGTTTCTGCCTAACCATCCTAATAACCTATACCAAGTTAAAACACCTATGTAAGAGTGATCTTAAATTCAATTAAGACCCAGTCACTCCTCATTAAGGGTATAATCACTTAGGATTATTTTCCTTACAAACAACCTTTTCATGTCATTCAGTCTCATGCACTCAATAACCCTAAGCAGGAGAAAAGTACCTTTGAAGATAATATACCTCTTAAAGCATCCTAATGACTAACTTACACATCAGTTACAAAACTTGAACAACTCCACCAGAGTTTGTAAAGCTTTTGGATGGGGTTGCTCTTGATACACAACCTCAACCGAGTACAGGTTCATGGTACCGAAGTGTTATTATCAGATCCATAATCTACGAACATAACCCATAAAGACACTTGGAAATTAACATAATTGTTATATGCATGAACAATGCTAAGGCACAGAATAAAATACATTTCCATATAAAAGTACAAAAATACAAAATATCGTATAAAAAATATGATCTCAAATTTCCTCAATTAATATAGAGGGAGGAACAATATTGTAAGCACCTCTGGTTTCTACTCTTTCGTTCACATCCGGATTGATAATATCCATTTCCTGCATTTTTACTAACCACTGTTCTTGTCCTACAAAAGGTTTTACTTTGTCAGCAGCACGTTCAATAATGGTGTGGTCAAACAAGTTTTTTAACTCATATTTAGCACCATCCCTAAACACTTTGGTTACTACATAAGGACCAGACCATCTTGGGTTTAGTTTCTTACTTGTGCTGGGAATCACACTTTCATTTTTAACCCATACGAGACAGTTTTCATCCACTTTCTCATTCTTCCTCTTTTGATTGGCTATTGCGCGATACCTGCTGGCCATCTCTCTATGAGTTTTCTGAATTATTTCATGTGCTTTTGCAATAGCAGTCTCTTCTACACCATCATTAATTGTGGGTAACACACTAGTTACTTGCCTAGGTGCCCTGCGAGAGAAAAATACGTAATGAGGTTGTTCACCAAGAGTGGTATGTACCGCAGAATTGAGCACACGCTGGGTTTCACCTAAGTACTTTGGCCATTGATAAGGATGTCCTTTGCACATCACATTTAGTACGGTTTTCATGGTTCTATGCATCCTTTCACTAACACTGTTTCCTTGTGGATGATATGGGGTAATATAACCTGTATTGATCTTATGTTCGCGACATAATTCTCTAAATTGATTTGAAGTGAATTCAGCACCATTATCCAGAATGACAGTCATAGGTACACCAAAGTCATTCAGATACATAAGGAAGTTTTTGCTTACCTCCTCTGTAGACTTACTTCGCAAGGGATAGAACTTAACATACCGGCTATAATGATCAATAACAGTCAATACATATCTATAACCATTTGCACCAGATAACATATCTGTTAAATCAAGACTGATTCTCTCTAAAGGTTTAGTTACTGGAGGCAATTCCTGAAACTGTTGTTGTAAAGAACTACTAGCTTTATGTTTTTGACACATGATACATTTACTTACATATTTGGTAACATCAGATCGCAATGAAGGCCAATAAAATAAGTTTTCAATAGCATCAATTGTTTTGCGTATTCCTAAGTGACCTGACAACGATTCATGACCGAACTTCAAAGCTGCCTTGGTTAAATCCCTAGGAACTATTAATCTCAGTTGAATGGAGTTATCAACTTTATCTGCACTGAGATATAATAAGCCTTCGTTCAGCAGGAACTGTGTAATCAAAGCTCTATTGAACCTCTTACGTGGTAATTTGCCACCCTCTAGAAAGGTTATTAACTCAGCCCACCTTGGTTCCTCTAACTGCCTTTCTTTAAACTCATCCTTGCTCAGACCGAGATAATCGTCCCTACTCTGATGAAAAACTGCTCTAACTGGTCTACTTAGTTGATCTGCCACCTGATTATTTTTACCTGGCCGATATTCTACCTTGAACCGGTAATCCTGCATTTCAATTACCCACCGGCTCATTCTAGGTGATTTAGTCTTTCTCTTGAACACTGATACTAGAGGCTGATGATCTGTGTGAATGGTAAATGGAACACCCCAAGAAAATGATGAAACCTACGACATGCTAAGACAATAGCAAGTGCTTCTCTGTCAGTGGTACTGTAGCGCTGCTCAACTGGCTTCAGTTTCTTAGAGAAATATCCAACAGGTTTCAACTGATCCTCTTGTCTCTGCATCAAAACCGCACCTACATGATCTAAACTAGCATCAGTAAATAATTCAAAGGGTTTAGTCATTTGAGCCTATACTAACACGGGAGCAGTGACTAATGCTTGTTTCATTTGTTCAAAGCTGGACTGACAATTCTTTGTCCACAAGAAGGGTTCTTTCTCTCTTAAGAGATTAGTCATGGGAACAGCTATTTTAGCATAATCCTTAATGTGTTTCCTGTAAAACCCACACATTCCCAGAAATCTCCTAGTTTGCTTAACATTGGTAGGTGGTTTCATGCCTTTGATTGCACTGATATTGTCTGGACATGGTCTACAACCGTCCTTGGAGATTATATGACCTAAAAACTTTATTTCCCTTTGGCCTATCTGACATTCCTTTAGGTTTAGCTTCACTCCTTTGTCACTGAAAAGTTTGAATAGTTGCTCTAACCTTTTTAACAAGATGGGAAAACTGGGAGCCCAAACAACTATATCATCTAAGTAATTCTTAACCCACCCTTTCTTAATAAGAGGAGCCAAGATATTAGACATGATACGTGAAAATATAGCTGGACTGCAACTTAATCCAAAAGGAAGGCGTTTAAATCTATACAGTGAAACTCCATCACTAAAAGTTGTTAAATCCCTGCTCTCTTTATCTAATTCCACTTGATAATATGCATCTTTCATATCTAGAGAAGCATAATAATGGTTTCCTGCAGCTGTATCTACCATTTCCTCTAATCTAGGTAAAGGGTGAATATCAACCTGGAGGTGTGTGTTGACTTTACGGTAATCGAGGCACATCCTTTGAGTGTGATCGGGTTTCCGTACAAGAACAATTGGGCTTAACCATGCTGCATTAGATGGTTCTATTATCCCTCTTTCTTCCATATCCTCTAACATGGTGGAAATAAGGGTTTTGGCCTTTTCTGGGTATCGATACATGGGAGATCTAACTGGATGTGGATCACTTACTGCAATATGAGCTTGAACATCTTTAAACTTTCCCAATTCTTTTTCTTCAAGAATGAATATGGAGTGATTTGCAACTAAAATGTCACTTAATTCTGCCTGTTGATCAGCATTAAGATGGGAATTATCTTGTTGAGAATACAAATATTTAATCTTTTCTTCTCTAGTATTGCCTGATTGGATGCTAACGTCAACACCTGGAGGAACTAAATCATTCTGAATTCTAGTTTTCCGGCACTTTGGATCTGGCTGGTCAATATCATCTTCACTGATTATCCTATAGCAACCTAATAACGTTCCAACCTTCATCGTCATCCTAGCTTTCGTATTATTTACCAATGGTAATAACACTTCCTGAGCATCATTAACCTTAACCCTGGATAGGTACGGTGGGTCGTTTGCGACCCCGAGCGTCAAAAAAAAACAGGTTTTTCTCACGTGACTCACCCCTGTGACTGAATTTGTGGGTGATCGACCTGCAGGAGGTGTCTCCCCTACACGCTCTAGTAGTGTCCAGATGTGCATTGCTGTAGCTGTACTCCTTCCCCGATTTCTGAGACGCGTCGGGGTCGTTCGCGTCCGAGTTTACCCTTCTAAGGTAGTTTGCATAATTATCAAAGTTATTACGTATTATGAAATTGTCGTAGAATGGTGCAACTTGTATAGGTTATCAGTTGTGGAAAGTCTTGGTGGATTGTTTGGCTACCATGTGCATGTTTTTTTTTTTAGTTAAAATGTCGTTCATCACCACGAGGACCATTTTACCGCGAGTGCCCCTTTTTCATTTTTTTTCATTTTTTTGCCAAGTCATTTTACCGTAAGATATTGCCAAATAGTGTCGTAAAACTTTTGCTTGTTTAGTGTTGGAAAGTGTGTCTAGATGATCTGGCTACCCATGCATGACTTTGTTTTTGTCAGATACGACGTAGTTATTGGTATATTGGGTATTTAACTGCGGTTACCAATTTCTGTTTTTTTTTCAATATTTGTAAAAATTACTACGTAGTAAGGAATTGCCGTATATTATTCATTTTTTTTTCATGTTTATGTGTTAGAAAGTGTGCCTTGATGGTTGGGCTAACACGTGCATGTCTTTTTTTTTTATCTGAGATGTCGTATATTAGAATGTCGGGCATTTTACCGCGAGTGTCCCTTTTTAATTTCTTTAAATTTTTTTGCCAAGTCATTTTTCCGTAAGATATTGCGAAATAGTGTCGTAAAACTTTTGCTTTTTTAATGTTGGAAAGTGTGTCTAGATGATCTGGCTACCCATGCGTGATTTTGTTTTTGTCAGATACGACGTAGTTATTGGTATATTGGGTATTTAACTGCGGTTGCCAGTTTCTGTTTTTTTTTTCAATATTTGTAAAAATTTACTACGTAGTAAGGAATTGCCGTATATTATTGATTTTTTTTTCATGTTCATGTGTTAGAAAGTGTGCCTTGATGGTTGGGCTAACACGTGCATGTCTTTTTTTTTTTATCTGAGATGCCGTATATTAGAATGTTGGGCATTTTTCCGCGAGTGCCCCTTTTAATTTGTTTTGCATTTTTTTGCTTAGTCATGTTACAGTAAGGAATTGGCAAGTAGTGTCGCAAAACTTATATTTTTATAGTGTTGGAAAGTGTTTCTAGATGATCTGGCTACCCATGCCTATTTTTTTTTTAGCCAGATATGGCGTATATATAAGTATGTGTTCGATTTTCCTGTGATTGCCATTTTTTCGTTTTTTCCCATTTCTTTCAAAATTACTACGTACTAAGGAACTATCACAGAGTAATATTTCATTTATATGTTTATTTGTCGGAAAATATGCCTTGATGGTTTGCCTAGCACGTGGCTGAAATTTTTTTTTTCTGAAATGCCGTATATTAGAATGGCCATTTTTCCACGAGTGCCCCTTTTTATTTGTTTTGCATTTTTTTGCTTAGTCATGTTACCGTAAGGAATTGGCAAGTAGTGTCGCAAAACTTATATTTTTATAGTGTTGGAAAGTGTTTCTAGATGATCTGGCTACCCATGCCTATCTTTTTTTTAGCCAGATATGGCGTATATATAGGTATGTGTTCGATTTTCCGGTGATTGCCATTTTTTCGTTTTTTCCCAATTCTTTCAAAATTACTACGTACTAAGGAACTATCACAGAGTAATGATTCCTCTAGATGTTTATTTGTCGGAAAATTTTGTTTACTTTTTTTTTGATTGAATATCATCAAATTTTTTTAGCTAAAATATTGTTTTACATTTTTTTTTTTTCGATTTTATTTCCCTTCAAAAAAATTTTTTTGGGTCAGAATTTTAATTTTATAGTCGTAAAATAATCGACAATTATCCAGCAACCCACCATACAATTTTTATGCATATCCAATAATAATTAGATTAGTAAATAACACCTTGAAATTGACATACCCTTCCTACATTTCAAGTGGCAGATTAGGGAGTCTGAGTCAGTGTGGTTGGCGGCCATTTTGTGGACATATCCGAAGCGTAAGCTGCCCTATCTATATATATTCTTGTTCCCTATAGAATTTGTGATATTTTGGTATATTTTTACCTGCATAAATATCATATTATATATTAAATATATGTATTTTTTTACGAAATTTCCAAGTACTCAAAAAATTACCTTTAGATATGGCCCCTGATATAAATGTAATTTACAAAATAATGAAGATTTTTTTACATATTTCTATTTTAGGATAACATATGTTTATTCCCTAAAAAAATTAGCCACTTCCTATTTCATTTGGGTACCCAAAAAAATTCATGAAATTTGGACAATTTTTTTTGGCCAAAAAAAGTTACCCTTTTTTTCTCATTTCAGATATTCACCTCCATGGGTCTTACTTCATCCAAAATACATCAAGATGTGTCCTAAACATTCAAGAATCAATTCCTAAAAGGATTTGTGTATATATGTATAAACTTTTTTTTTATGAATTTTTATGTCAGGTCTTTTTTTTTCTACTTAATTTTTTAAAATATTTATAATAAATAGTTTTTTCTGCAGATGAGTAGTATTTATCTTTACAGTTGTTTTAAGCATTCATTGAAGTTTTTTTTGGCAAAAGAAAAAAGGAGGTTACTGCAAAAACTGATTTTTCAAGAATTTTTTTTGGCGTCGGGGTCGTTCGCGTCCGAGTATACCCTTAAAGGGGTGTCCGAGGACCGTACCTATCCAGGGTTAAGGCACAACACAGATTGGGTTTGACACACTTTAACTTCAGGTACAAATTCTAACAATGTGTTAGGAGGTTCATCTACAGCTAATGGGTAAATACCAGCAGTAAACTGGGGTAGAATAAGTTTCTTTCTAAGTCTAACCTGAGCTTCCTGAGGTTTATTAGGTTGAAGTACCGTAATCTGCCTGACCCTTTTGTTAGATGGTCTGGGTCTCAAATACCTTACCGGATAAATAAATCTATCCCAAACAATTATTTTCTTTGCATCATCCCATGTCATCGGTGCGGACCTAATCAAATCTGCTCCTAACAATAGGTCTGTGTCCAAATAACCATCTGGCACTACAGAAAATAAATGGGTAATCACCCTGGAACCAATATGAACGTCCAAATACACCGTACCAAGAACAGGGAGAACATGCTGAGTTACTCCAGTAAGTTGTGGGATATTCCTCATTTGATTACAATGTAAACCTAAACTTTCTATAAGCCTCTTCTGTGCTACACATACTTCACTACCAGTATCAATTAAGGCATGGCACATTACATGATTTATCATCAAATTGATAGAAGGAGACCTGTGACTGGCCGTTAGTCACTCATTTCGGACAGGACCTGGGCACTGTGCTGAACCTCTTTTACAACCAGGTCTGTGGCAATCAAAACAAACACCTCTCGGAGGATTATGTGGACATTCAGAAAGCTTGTGATCCCTAACCTTACAGTAAGCACAATACTGATTGTTTCCCTTTTTCTTACCTAATCTGTTTAATTGGTTGGACAACTCACTAATCTGCTTCTCTAGATCCTCCAATTTTGATGTGGTTTGTGCACTACTATTTACTGCAGGTTTTGGAAGGGAATTAGAATTATGAACAGGTAAAACTCTACGTTGGGTAACGGTTCCACTTATTATCGCTAAATGATACTCATACTCAACTAGTTCAATGAATCTTTCCAAAGGTATCCCATCATCAAGGAAGTCAACGAGTCGTTCTTGGGATCTACCGTCAAGTCCACTATACAACTTCCTTTTCACAAGATTGTCAGCTTTTGGCAAGGTATCCTTAGGGAATTTCAATGCAAAGGCAGATAATTTACATTTCATTCTGTTAACAAATGTTCTGGGGGCTTCATCTACACTGTACCGTTCCATCTCTATTTCTTGCCAAGACTGGGTAATATTATCTGAACAGGCAAATTGGTGATTCAGAAAGTCCTTAATTTGACTCCAAGATATGGTATTTCCCCTTTTGGCCATTTCAGCCGTTATTAGCGTTGCAATTTCTTGATCTACTCTGGTAAGTGCTACTTGGATCCTATCCATATCTGCAGAAACACAGAACTCTACTTGACAGAAAAACCTAGCCAGTCTATTATCAGTTCCAATACCTTGCAAATCTGACAATTTCAACATCAAAATATCCTTGGGTTTTAAGCAAAATCCCTTAGACTGATTACCAATAGGGTCATGCACATTACCTACCCGAATAACTGGGTTATTAATGGTGTTACTACCCTGAACTGGATCATTAGGCCCTACAGGCTGTGTACTAATTGGCAAATTATGTGTCAATACTGATGTTGGCGTTATGTCCGCTCTGTCTACTGTAACAAATGGGTTAATGTCAGATGTGTCAGCTCTGTTAGGATTGAATGGGGTGGAAGTGACAGGTAAAGCATTTGACAAACTAGATATTTCTCTTTTCATGTCAATAAGTTGTTCACACACTTGTTGCATTTGACTACTTTGGTTATCCATGGCAGACAAAAGATTATCATATAAATCTTCTGTTTCAACCTCACCTTCCATTTTCCGAGCCATGTTATACAGAAACACCAGAAGAATAGTCAGCACACGATGCAATAAAAATAAATACACTAGTAGTACAGTACCTTAGGCTAGGATGATATAGACCTAATCACCCTAGGTTAGGCTATCATATAAATATATAAAAATAAATAGTCCTAATGGTTTCGTGGCTACTTTAGGACGTAGGGATGGATATATTAATCTATATAAGATAAATACATCCTACACCGCTGTCACCATATGTCATGCCGTTTCACACATGACTTTTCACTAACTCTTACCTTCGTCAATTGTCCCTACCTAAGTTCGGAGGCACCATTCAATTCTGGACAATCGACTTACCCCTGGCTAGCCTATCTATAACAAACCAAGCCTTGACATAGGCTAATAACGGGTACATCACAGGTATAGGCTAATACTCTAAGCCTAGGCTTAAGGTAACTTGACTCTTGCTATGGAGAACGACGGATCTTCATTTGCAGTGGAGGTTGAGGGAAAGGCTGGTTCCCGGGGGTCTTTTTATTCTTACACAAAAGCTTAGTACATGCTCGGTACTCCAAACTGGTACCCTGTAATACAAAGTCTTCATTTAGGACAGCGATCCTATGTCAAACAACAGAC
>NC_090728.1:114314599-114319599 GCF_036898095.1 Palaemon carinicauda | reverse complement strand
GCAATATTCCGAGTCAGAAAAATTCTAAAACGTGTCCCCTTATCTGGACTCGGTCGCACTGCTTTTATTTAATTACCTCCGCCAGGAGGGTATGTTTTCGGTTCGGTTTGTTTGTTTGTCTGTCTGTCTGTGGACAACGTAGAGGCCACATTTCTACACGGAATCACTTCAAACTTGGCCAAGTAGTTCCCCAATGTGTATGGAAGAACTGATTAAATTTTGGTCAAGGTCACCCCAAGGTCAAGGTCACAGGGGTCACTGGTGTCACTATGACATAAGTGGCCATATCAAGAGACAGAAATAAAGCACTGACTTTTGCATAAGCCAACAGGGAAGTCCTAGTCCAGGCGCAACCCATGGGTGATGTTCAAATTTATAAAGGTCAAAGGTCAAGGTCATATTGGTGCATTATATCAATGTCATATTAAGTATCAGTGGCAAATGAACAAAGATCACTTGAAGGTCAAAAGTCAAGCAGGTCACTTGAAGGTCAAGGTCACGTGAAGGTCAAGGTCACGTGAAGGTCAAGGTCACCTGAAGGTCAAGGTCACGTGAAGGTCAAGTACATTTGAAGATCAAGGTCACTTGAAGCCAAGGTCATGTGAAGGTCAAGGTCACGTGAAGGTCAAGGTCACTTGAAGGTCACGTGAAGGTCAAGGTCATGTGAAGGTCGAAGTCACATCAATTCATGATTCTAGGACATATGGCGCTCTAGGTCACCTTGGCGGAGGTATGTCCTCTACGAGGACCATGTCCGCGTTCAGGACTTGCTCACTTGTTATTTCTGTTATTCTTCCCTTTCCACCATTCTGTTTTTATTCAGGTTTCATGTTTTTATTTTTTCTATTTTTACTTTCAACGACCAGAAAATTTACCTCAACGCATAAATGTTTCTTTTATTTAAACAATTGTTAAATGTACACGACGCGCTCTAAGGTTTTCAACAAACAAATATCATTTTCATACACTCTCCGTCCTTCCCTTTAGAATTAATCTCAACTGATGTCTCTTTTTGTTCGAACATCTGACCATTTGTATCCCCTAAAGCGTTTACTGGAAAACGCAGACAGTGACCAACTCTTGCTAACAGTACCCGAGGGATAATATTTCTTGTTCCGAACTTTCGTAACATTTTCTGGTTCAGTGACTAAAATGGAACTATCAGTTGTCTTTAAGACTGAGAGAGAGTCTGTGCAATTGGAAAAATGAATGTTTCTGAATAATATTACTGTAATAATACTGTTTGAGAATTTCGGTACTACTACTACTACTACTACTACTACTACTACTACTACTACTACTACTACTACTACACTACTAGTACTACTACTACTACTGCAAAAAAAATCAAGAGAATTTCATGCTTTCAAATAGCAGGACACATTTTTCGAATCGGAGGCTGGGTAGATGTGATTTGTGGGTTACTATGTAAATGCGCACACAAAGGAGCTGGAATGGGCACACATACACATATATACGAACATTAAGTTGCACGTACCCATAGGTGTATGTGTATATATATATATATATATATATATATATATATATATATATATATATATATATATATATATATATATATATATATATATATATATATATATATATATATATATATATATATATATATATATATATATATATATATATTACACTTATATGAACATATTTATAATACAGATGAATTTAATTCATATTTTATACATGCTGCAAGAAATGAACAGAGAGATATTCTTCCGTCTTCTGACTATCCTTTAAATTTGTTTTCTTCTTTTTTTTCTATCCTTTACCTGATCCAGTATATGTTTATAGACACAATACTCAAACAGTGTTCTCAGATTCAAAATATTTTGGGAATTCTCACTAAAATCTTATCTGAAAGTTTAAGAATAAAAACCACTTGTAAGAAGAGAATTATGGACTGGAACTTTCACTTAACAGTTACTTCTGATGGGAAAATTCCCTTCTAATCTCTCATTATGTATGAATACATTTTCTTCTATTTTTACTACACTCGAGCATATACCTTTTATCTTTTATCCAGAAGTTATTCTTACATTTTGCTTCATGGAGACATAATAAATATACATTGTTAATTTTGAATTCATAATGCCACCCTGTGAATAATCTAAATAATGAACATCATGAAACCTGATACGATATTGTTAATTATTAGCCTGAAGGATGAGTCTGTTGTATCCGTATTTAATATCACTGCCAAGCATTTTATTATTTACTTGTAATAATAACATCCATAAGGCGATGTTCATTAGTTCATAGTATGACCTTTAACACTGTAGACTTCTGCTTTATTACAAGATCTCTCTTATCCCTTGGTACGAATTGATTATTGACTTTTTTACATCTGCTCTTATTATGAGGCATATCAGCATGATATTCTTGTTAATCACAATAAATCTAAGTAGAATTTACCCTTAAGTTTTAAGTGGGAAAGATGAAATCAATTCATGATATATATTAGAACTATTGTATCCATACCAGGGATTAGGGTATTATGCTTTGATTTGTAATGGCTGATATAAGTAGTATATCATTGGAATAACAATATATAGGAATTTCGCAGACCGTAGAAAACGTTCGAACATTTCTATCATGTTGATTTTAAAGAATTCTCTTTTTTAATATAGTACTGATTTGCAAAAATTCACCTAATGTCAAATGGTGATTTTTTACATTTCATTATTTTTTTTCCGGGTAATTGAAATATAGTGTAATAATTTAGCTTCTAAATTAAATGAAAAACTAGTATCCGTTTATAAAAAAAAAAAAAAAATAACTTTTATTAGACTCATGAAAAACTATAGTATATCACACATTACAAATAAATAATTGATTTTTATTATTATTATTATTATTATTATTATTATTATTATTATTATTATTATTATTATTATTATTTTTATTATTATTTTTATTGTTGTTGTTTTTGTTGCTGTTAATGTTATTGATATTGTTATTATTATCATTATCGTTATCCATATTATTATTATTATTATTATTATTATTATTATTATTATTATTATTATTATTATTGGAAAAGTCGATTGCTGTAACCCCAATGGCTCCAACAGGGAAAATAGCCCAGTGAGGAAAGGAAATAAGGAAATAAACTACAAGAGATGATTAAGAATAATAACATTAAAGTAAATCTTTCACATATAAACCATAAATACTTCTAAATAACAAGTGTACCCGAGTGTACCCTCAAACAAGAGAACTCTACCTCAAGACATTGGAAGACAATGGTACAGAGGCTATGGCACTACCCAAGACTAAAGAACAATGGTTTGATTTTGGAATGTCCTTCTCCAAAAAGAGTTGCTTACTATAACTAAAGAGACTCATCTATCCTTGCCAAAAGGAAAGTAGCCAGTGCACAATTCCATTGTAGTAAGTAACCCTGTGAGAGAGAAGAATTGTTTCGTAATGTCAGTGTTGTCAGGTGTATGAGGACTGAGGAGAATGTGTATAGAAAAGGCCACACTGTTCAGTGTATATATAGGCAAAGGAAAAAAGATTCGTAACCATAAAGAGGGATCCAATGTAGCACTGTCTGGCCAGTCGAAGGACTCAATAACTCTCTAACGGTAATATCTCAACGTGGTACCTATAACTACAGATGAACATTACGGCTTATGTTAAAAAGAAAAAAAAAAATTCTCATAGTAATAAAAACATTTGAGTATTAATTTAATTCAGCCTATCAATATACGATAGACTTTCATTCTAAAATGCCTTTGTAGTTGATGGGGTTATAAACAAGATGGTTCATTAAGATGGTGTTCTTGTTATTAGGCTGCTGACCGAGTTTTTGTATAAGGTATGCAGGTGATAAAGATTTCAAAGGCGAAAGGTTGCACAGTAAAAATGTAAGGCAATTAAACCGAAAGAAATTAAGAGGAAGGCGTATGATACGATTCTGATGAAGAAAGTAATGCATGAAATGATTAAAAGGAAATGAATAGTGTGTTTAACAACTACCCCCCCCCCCCCCGGCGAAAAAAAAAATTGTATGGACTAGGTGTTGGGTATGAAAGAGTCGAGAGAAAAGGGATAAGTTTACGTGAAATTTCAACTGTGGAGAGGGAGAGAGAGAGAGAGAGAGAGAGAGAGAGAGAGAGAGAGAGAGAGAGAGAGAGAGAGAGAGAGAGAGAGAGAGAGAGAATGCGATCTTGTAGCTTGAGAAAGTCTGAAATCAAGATTCTGGCTGACGTCCTACCTAAGGATAGGTTAGGTTTATCATCATCATCTTCTCCTAAGCCTATTGACGCAAAGGGCCTCGGTTAAATATCACCAGTCGTCTCTATCTTGAGCTTTTAATTCAATACTTCTCCATTCCTTATCACCTACTTTGCGCTTTATAGTCCTCAGTCATGTGGATCTGGATCTTCCAACTCTTCTAGTGCCTTATGGAACCCAGCTGTTCGTTTAGGAGGAGATGATGATGATGAACCTAACCTATCCTTACATAGGATGCGAATCAGAATCTTAATTCCAGATAGGTTAGGTTAGGATATATTGACTAAGACCCTTTATCTAGATAGGGGGTACTTTCTCGAATCAATTAATGTTCATCTTTCTCATTCTTTTTTGGACGTATTTAGCCTTCTAGGACCATTATCAGCAACTTTGTTATCAATCATAATAGTTTTTGAGCTTGGACCTCAATTTCCATTCTTTTAGCATATAACTTTAAATAATTGTAATTCCATTCTACCAGTCATCCTCACATCCATAAACGTAAAAAAAACACCAAACTGGTGAATTATTTGCTGCTATTTTCTCATTTTGATTTTAACGTGACTGGCTATAAAGATTTCCTTTTGTGCATTAGTCAAGAATTTTGGAGAAAAACTGCCGAAACCTAAGTATTCTCTTCATCTTAAATATCCTTGAAATGTACTTTGTTCCATGCAGTGCTAACAAAATTCAAACAAAAATTAATAAATGCATATTTCGGTATGTATAGTAAAATCATG
>NC_090728.1:114304599-114309599 GCF_036898095.1 Palaemon carinicauda | reverse complement strand
ACTGATGTGTTCCATCCTACGTTGTCTTTCTTCATCTTCTGTTGCTTTAACAAAGCCATCTTTCTTTCTGATGGGGTATGCTTCTTCTTCTTTGCCACAGTCGATATTTCATTAATAATTCTATGAAAAACTCGTACACCATAGCCACTTCCTGAATTCATAGCTTTGTCAGCTTCATCGGCGTTACTGTCTGAATATTCTCTCCAGTCATTCCTGACTTTTCTTTTGACCACACTATCAATACTGGTATACTTAGCATACTCTACCTTGTAATTTTCATCACTTTCTCGAAAACTTTCAACAATCAATTTCTGTCTTTGTCTCCTTTTATAGTATCCCAAATATCCTTTCATATCCATGGCTTTTCCTTGTAACTGCATGTCCAAAGACTTTATTATTAACTGACTGATATATGCTTTTAATATCACACCATTCTTCATTAATTGTCTGTTCTTCGTCTCTTAAAGTCTCTAAGACTGCAAATAGATTCCTACATTCAATTGTAAATTCTTCTCAGTGCTCTTCTTCTAAAAGCTTAGCTGTATCAAAGCTCGGTATTCTATCTACTTTTCTGTTAGGTGCTTTCAGTTTTAATTTCAGTTTGGCAATGAGGAACTGGTGATCACTACCAGTATCTGCACCTCTATAGCTTCTTACATTTCTCAGAGTCCTCTTTCTCTCAATGTGATTTATCTGATTTTTTTAATTGCCACATGGTGAAGTTCATGTATACTTGTGAATTTTCTTGTGTTGAAAATGAGTACCTCCAATGACAAGATTGTCTGATGAACAGAAACTTATGAAATGTAACTTCGCCCAGACACTCGACACCCATCAATTCTCTATTCCTTGATTATTTCAACCAACATTAGTATTATAGTCACCAATCCCATTTTTCATATCTCTCTGGGATCTCATTTTTGCTAGTAACAATCTATGATTTACAGCTCTCCACTCGGTTAATACCCTTTCTGCTCTTGGTGTCATCAACATTCCTACTTCTTCTCTCCAAACTCCATCTGATCTTCCTGAGTACATATATTTATTGCCTTGGTCTAAAGTTTCCTTATCAATCCCCTTACAACGTATTTCACTTAATGCCAAGCTATCCAAAGTAATTTTCATAAATTCACTCTCCACTAGTTGTAACTTCCCAATCTGATTCATGGTTCTAGCAGTCCAATTACCTATTTTGATTTTTTTTTTTCTTATTAGTATTTATAATTCAGGAGATTATTAGCACCTCGTTGCGCCCGGAACTGGGGGCCATTCTGCCATCTTATCTTTCCATGACTGACTAAATCAATAGAGGATTCATTGGCTAGATACATCTAAGGATAACCAGTTCCTTGTAATGCGCAGTGCCTATCTAACTAAGCCAAGTGACCCCTGACAGTCCATACTAACTCTAGTAAGATCAGGAGTAAAAGCCGAAGAGACAGTTTGTCCATCACCTTGAGCCTGATCTGCCACCCTGCTGTCAATGACTTCTTAGAGATTTGGGGGGGGGGGGGGGATTTCCTGCACACCCAAAGCTCTCGTTACT
Organism: Palaemon carinicauda; assembly: GCF_036898095.1. Taxonomy (NCBI): domain Eukaryota; kingdom Metazoa; phylum Arthropoda; class Malacostraca; order Decapoda; family Palaemonidae; genus Palaemon; species Palaemon carinicauda. The sequence goes on along the minus strand of NC_090728.1, from coordinate 114,308,053 downwards.
CCGCGAAGTTGCTCATCCGCTTATACGAGTATGACCATTGGTAAACATGGATTCATAAGATATGATTTTAACACGTTAATATATATATATATATATATATATATTTATATTTATACTATATATATATATATATATATATATTATATGTATATATATATATATATATATACATATATATATATATATATATATGTATATATATATATATATATATATTATATCGATTAACAACTTTGATAAGAGATGATACAATGAAGAGGAGCATGACTATAAATAGATATTTAAAATACACGAAATATTTCTTCTCAAAATATTTTCTAAATTTTCTACCGATTTTTCATGCTCTAGAATCAAGACAACTTAATGACTCCATGACATGGGCCATCTCCTCCAAGTTAATGCACGTTTGGTCAAATTTATGAGGCAGCAATGAGAAACTCGCCCCAATTTTGCATTTCCTCTTTGTAAAATACTTTCGAAGCTACCTTCATAAACACAGCAACTGGTTAAAGAGACACTGAGTTGAAGGCCAGGAATAATGAGATCATATTTTAGATATGTTAGCATCAGCAGGGAGATGCAAAATAAATACTTAACGCTGCTTACTTTTTTAAACCTATAACTAAGGTGAAGAAAAACTGTGACGGAAATAATTTTGTGCTAGAGCCTAGAGTAAAAGCAAAGAAAATTTAAAATTCATTATGAAAAATATTCCAAGTCGATAGGCACTTCATGGGTAAGCAGATGAAACTCGTGTCAGTAACTAACGACATTTAAGAGCTTATATAAAGATTATAGAATAAAAGGAAAGAAAATACAGTCTAAAATCGATAGAAATAACTTTGGAAAAAGATTGGAGTAAAGAAATAACGAATATTTATATGGCTATGCCTTTTTACAAATATTTGCCACTAACACCACTCAGGGAAAATTGGTAAAATACGATATTTTAGGTGATTGCCTATCCTAACTTCCCCGTTAAAGATACTGATAGTTGGATTAAACTCTCATTGAGCAATCTGAGCAATCAGGACTTTTCTTAAAAGTTCCTTGGCGCAATTAAATCTTGTCTCTTGAGGCCACAGTCATGACGGGTATTCTCAAGCAACTTTCAGATACGTCTATCAGCCTTTGGAGTTATAAATCACGCAATTCTTTATTGCAGGTGTTTTTCAACTCAGCGACTCTTTAAGCTGAAGGAGAGTTGAATGTGCCAATCAATCGTAAACATTCAAACTTATAGGGTTTTCATGTTTTAGACAGGCCGGTTCGGTTTGTCTCTCCATCTATCCTGGATTCAGGAATTCTCTTCTTGCTGCTGTTTAATGATTACATCAATCTTATAAACGTTGTTATATGGAAATATGTTTCATAATTGTTTCACTCTTTCAGAATGTCAATCATATCTCTTGCCCATCGATAGCTGATATTTTCATACACGGGTTTTCTGGCTTTGAATGAATCAATCAGTTTCTCGTTTTAGTATCGGGCGTTTGACGTTCATCGAAATAGACACCACTCTTTTCTTGCTATTTTCTGCTCGTCTTTTGTGCCTGACTTAGTCGGAATAGGCAAACGATGTTGTTCATTAAGGTCTATTCTTATTCTATAGACCTTACTGTTCATAATATGAGCCATTTTATGTTTAATGTGAGAGTTCCTCTCATATCATAATGATTATACTAAAAGACAATCTTTAAAACATTTCATAATTCATGTCTTTAGGAATAATGCATATTCAGTTATATGAGATGGAGTAATTGGTGTTTATTCTTTAGGCCGGCAATTCAAAGAAAGTCAAAATGACATTGAGGATAACCTGAAATCCAGAATTGATGCAAATCTCTTTCTTTTTCATGTAGGAAGTGTTACTAAAATACTTGTTTATACCTATTTTTCACGAGGGAATAATATATAATTTTCTTTAATTCGCTCCAAAAGAAGAAAAGAGCAGAAAATTATATTCAATAAAAACGTTGATTGTTTTTTTTTTTTTTTCCTGTTTGATTACATCTAAACTTTATTATTCGGATATATTATGACTATCACACAAGGAAGTTTATCCGTAAATATCTCTTTATGCAGATTAAAGCAGAGACTGACAGCAATTAGGCTGTGCAAGTAAAACAACTTACAGGGTAATATATGGAATAACATTCGAATATTCCTTATGGGGAATTTCTTTTTTTTTTTTTTCATATTGTTCTTTTTACAATCAAAATAGAATTAGAAAGACATCTCTTTCCAGGCAACGACATCCATTTAGAATTTGCCTAATGGAATCCCCCCCCCAAAAAAAAGTTATGATTGGTTATTATCAAAGGACGAATCCTAAGACAATTTTCTTTTCTGAATTAAATTCATCCATTTCAATTGAATTAATATTAGTATTTCACAACGAAAAAAGCGGAGATTTTATACACTGACCTTTAATAATTTGTACTTGTCTACTCTTTAATTAATAGATACATAAAACTGTCAGGTGAGGTTACAGGTTTTGATAAGCAGTTCGCCTTTCTGTGTCTGTTCCAATTTAAAGGAGATTGACTTAATAGCCGTATAAGCTGAAAAAAAGGATAAACGCTAACTTAAAGGTAAAGTGACTTCTAACATTTGGATAGTATGCTTGAGCAAAGATATAGGAAGGTGATGATTAATTTAGCGTAGAACATTCGCATTACAAATTATTAAAAGAAAATACAAACGATAATAATGAATGAACCTGATTGAAGAGGAGAGGAGGATAATGGATTAATTAACACTCCTCTAACAAGCAGAGGCTGGGGTGTTGGTGGGTAATTGTGTTTAATAAATCCTCTCCCCCAAATCTCTTTCCATCATAAACTTCTAGAAAGTTCCACGGATACGTTTGGACACATCTGTTGTAAAATGAACTGACAAAGGTATTATCTTTACGGTCCTTAATACTGAACCGACCATCAAGAAGTTGCCGAAGAGGTGATACTTATTCCAACCTTTGGAGCCTTATAAAAGTTAACGGATTAACTAGTAAGTGCCAAACACTGGTTTAACTAAGGGCCTTCTAACTCTGACACTAAAGTCTGATGAGAGAGAGAGAGAGAGAGAGAGAGAGAGAGAGAGAGAGAGAGAGAGAGAGAGAGTTTCGCTACATTTCTCAAAGGGGAGACTACTGAAATCAGATATTTCCCAGGAATACATTGAAAGTATGTTGTATATATAATATATACTGCATATGGGAAAAAATTAAGGGAGGAATTTTATTATCAATGTAGTACAATACACGTAAACAAAAAAAAGCCTTTTTAATGTAATTTGGTTTATTGACAAAAAAATAAAAAATAAAGTAAAAAGATATATATATATATATATATATATGCATACTTTCTTGTTTCTCAAATTTGATCTTTTAATAAGACCTTTTATATTTTTGACAGAAAATCTTAATAAACTTTATCATAATACCAACTCTATA
>NC_090728.1:114292099-114299599 GCF_036898095.1 Palaemon carinicauda | reverse complement strand
TATTCAAATCAATTTTTTTTTCTTTTTTTTCTTTGATTTTATATAGAGAACTATGTCATTAGCATGTCTTAAGTTGTTAAAGTGTTCCCATTAATGTTAATTCCTATTTTTTTTATATGAATTCCAAAAAAAATTTCCATCCAGGCTGCAAATATTCTAAGCCGTATAGATATTTTCAAGTGTTCTAACATAAGATTCGTCTTCTTCTTGGATTTGAAGGGCTTTCATGACACACATACGCACATTATATATATATATATATATATATATATATATATAGTCAAGAAGCCAAAGTCAGAAAATGTGGAACGCCCTGCTGATTACATGTTAGAGTAGGTCAACAAGTCTAAATAGATTGTTCAAATGCAGATAAATATGAATCCACTTGTTGGACATTATAGATATGGATAGTATGGCCGAATGACAGTTTTCAAAATGGCCGCTAATTTCTAAACTTTTTTTCATATTTCAGTTTCTAATTGCTATACACTCACAATGTTGGAGTCAAGTCCTATGTTTTTCATCGTGTATAAGTTGATTCTGGCATTAAGTTAAACCTTGGTGTATACATTCTCCAAAAAAGAAAAGTTATTTTTCAAAAATATTTGACAAAATTTGTAGGGGTTCCTCATTAACATTGCTAAGAACAAGAACCCTAAATGTACAAAATACAACGCATGGATCTTTAAACTGGGCTTATACTTGTAGTGAACTTGTATTGATTATAATTTTGTATTGTATATGATATTTTTAGTATGTTGGTAACTTTGTTATGTTTACTAATAATATTAATAAGATTCGACTCTGGTTGACCTGTTACAAACTTAACGCCTCGTCGTGTTTTGGTTGTGTTTGGTGATCGTTCAATGTAACGTATAACCTTGGAATTTGATTGTATGTTTGTATGTTTAGTTGTATGTTAAATTTTACAATCTCTTATTTCGATATTATCTTATTCAAACGTTTTACTATTCATTAAATCTAACTATGGCTTTTAAGTTGTGGTGTTTTATGTTATAGTTTGGTTATTTATTTTTATTTGTTATTTGTGTATATATTCATTGGTTGGTCACATGACACGTGTACCTGATGACTGATTTTGAAATGAGAATAAACGGAGTCTGATTTGTGAAGTCGTAGGGTTAATTTCTATGTGGAATTGGTGAACGTCAGATACAGGATAGCCGTCTGAACCTAGTAAAACATTACATACTCTTTTACTACTCAATGTTTTAAATAGTTCTAAATATATACTAAATGCGCATTTCTTTTGTGTTCTGGGAATAAAAAGTGAAGGCTGCTAGTAAAATTCTCACAGGAGGCTCAAGCAGTCGAGAAGAAGAAGACAGTGTAGACTAGGATAAAGGCCTCATTTGCTAGGAGAGATCAAAAACAAGCAAATCAGAATCTCTTCGGAAAACTACAATTGTTGGAATGCAAACTGTAGCTGAATGCTGTAAATAAAGAGAGAAATATAATGACTAAATATGTGAATGCATTTAAGAGATTACAAAAATATTCTATGGCACAGGTCATGTTACAGTAATTCTACGCACCAATAGGCATTAGACAAACTTAATTCACGTGTTTAGCCAAAATCTGTCACTGATAAAGAACAAACTCCAAGCACATCAACCTTCTCAGAAACCCAATATGAACAAAAGTCCCTCAGATCTGCCCACAGCGCAATGGATTGGTCAAAATATTCTTTCTGCCAAACTGATTTTGTTGGAAAAGCAGGTATCCTTACAAATGTGGAATTTGAACACACATCCTCTAAGATTATCCTACCATGCGCTGCAGGTTTGCAGGTGTATCAGACTTGCTGGGTGCTGAAGAAAAATATCATCTAAAATGTTATGTCTCTCCGCAGAAAGTATGATAAGCAATAAGGAGAGAAAAGCCCGTCTCCAGAAAGTATCTGCTTCAGAAATGTAATGACTGAACTGGAGAAGGAGATGAAGAAAGGACACACGTTCTCATCAAAGACTGTCTAGGAGCATTACAGTAAGCTTTTCTCTAAAGATTTTGGAATAGGGACTGGAGCGTACAAAGGCTACAATTTCAAGCAGAGGGTAGAACTCTATTTCAGCAGTGATAAGGTTACATTTGTTCAGCCATTGAATGTAACGAAGCCCCTTATGATTTTGCCCTCCGGTTTCACTGATGTTGCCATGAGAATGGTTTTGGATGGCTTGTCCGAAGAATGAACCAGTTCTGAAGAAGATGACACCAAACAGCACAGTCTGGGTCATCATAAAGATGAGATTCTCAGTTGGATATTTAGAGTAGCCGTGAAGATTGACAGTGATGCTCAGCACACTCCAGGGTATAACATAATAGGAGGGCTTACGACAGACAATGCAGAGGAAATGGTTCCTGAGAGTTTGTACATGCTCATTTACCTCCTCTGTGGCGGTGACAACATTGACAAGATGGATGGTAATCATGAGTACGAGGTAGAGATGAAAAACAAAGTTCTCAGTATCTGCCAGGACATTATTTTTGTGGCATCAAGAGGCAAAAGAATGACTTCAAGCACCTTGGCTTTGGTCTTGCTCTACACTAGACTACACGTTCAAAGGACCTGGTCAATTTTCTTCCATGCAGCTGCTCACACAGCAGGGTATGATACAATCCTCCGAATTGACACAACTATCGCAAATGATGTCATTCAACGTTTCCAAGAGAATGGAAATATCATGATCCCAAGAAATTTTCTCAATTTCCCCTCTACTACTGGCTATTTGAATCAGTTCAGAAAACTTGGTACTCCCCTGATCACCCGAAAATTAAACAGACTGAAACGAAAGATCTTGCATGGATCTTGAGCAGGCTCCATAACCAAATGACCAGGTTGTTCCAGGCTGGAGTGGCTTCAACCAGAAAGTGTCCACAGCTAATCCACCAGTGACTATAGTTGGGCCAATGCCAATCCTAAATGCCCCAGCCCATGACTGACACATTATGGACTGTCATGCAGAACTGTCAAGCGTTGGCAAAGAAGATTGGCGAGAAGTACGCCATCATAACCTTTGACGAGCAGTTGTATTGCAAAGGAAAAATGCTCCAATGGGACAAGGACAGATGTAAAAATAGGGTAATCATGCTTGGGGGTTTCTAAGGTGTTGCGACAATACATAGATTCTCCATGCCTGGAAAACATCTGGATTGAAAGTGGAGTCCTCGGTGAAAAAGCAAGTGAACAAGTTATGAAAGGGAAAGGATGGAACCACGTCATTCGCAATCACAAGCTGACAGAGGAAAATGACAAGTTCGTCCGAGATTACTTGAAAGTTGCAGCTGGGAGAGTTTCAGATGACTTTGCCAGCAAACATGAAAGAGAATTCATGACAGAGAATGCCACTTTCTGTTATTGGAGAACCTACATGAAATTTATCTCCATCATCCTGAGGTTCACTCGCTCTCTTCCTGAGGGAGACTGGGGCTTGTTCCTTATATCATTTTCTGAAATGCTGCCTTGGTTTGGAGCATTTTATCATTTCCATTACTCCCGCTTGGGAGCTGTCTTCCTCGCTGATATGCATATGCTACCCACAACTGCTCCAGATGTGCGCGGAGGATTTATTGCAGGAGACTTTGTAACAAAAGAAACAAAGCACAAGTTCAAAGAAATACCTGACGACCAGGCTATTGAACATGTTAACAAGCCCGACAAGGTAGCTGGAGGGCTGGTGGGGATTAGAAAAACAGACACCTCCCGGGACGATGAATTTGCACATAAAAATTTTTTCTCTAAGAGAAGGAAGCAAGACCAAGATAATGTGTAAAAGCTCATTTACCTCTTCGAGATTCGCAATCCATTTGATTGCAATTCCCGAGAAATAGTCTCAATTACAACAGGTGATATTGCAAGTGAAGCAGTTATTAATGACCTTCTGCATGCTGAAGTTACAGGGAAGCAGATTGTGTCAGAGTTTGTGGAGAACAGGTTCACTAAAAAGAAAACAGGTTTTCACGACAGAATCAAGTCAAAGAATCTTGAAAAGTATGAGAGCATATACACTGTGGAAATCAATGTTGGAAAGGAAAAAAATGTTGCACTAAAGGCTGACAGAAAACTACTCACACGTGTGGTGACAGCAATGCAAGCAGGCAGAGGTGTTGACATGAACAAAATGTTGGAGCAAGAGATTTGTGCAGTGCCACTTTCTCTGGCAATGCCTGATGGCAGACTGCGTCTACCTCAGAACAAAGCAGACCTTGGTATGATTCTCCAGAAAGGCTTGCACACAATGTTACCCCTGAACCATTACAAACATGCACTGTCATTGATGGAATGGCCATGACCCAGACACTAGGAAATAGGATGAACGCTAAAACTCTCGGCGAATGGGCCGATACTATTGCTGATGATGTTAGTTACGTGTTTTCTAACAGTTGTTCTACGGTTGACCTTGCCTTTGACCAGTTCAGGAAGAAAACAATCAAGTCAACAGCTCGAAGTCAGAGAGCACGAGGCAAGAAAGCAATCAGACAAAATGTGCAAACAAGAAGTCCTTCCAATCAAGTGAACAAGAAGAAGTGCAGCTGGTATTGAACAGAGGATTCACGGACCTTGCAAAAGTGTGAACATCGTCAGGGAGAGTTGTCTCAAAGTTGTCAACTGCTGAGCATGAAGAGGTGGACACTAGGATTCTTCTCCATGTGAAGGATGCAAGTGAACAGGAATACCCCCAAACTATTGTTGTAAGCCAAGACACTAATGTTCTGGTTCTCCTTCTTAACTTTGAACAACAGCTCAGCCACTTTCTCTGGATAAAAGCCGGAACACTTAAAAAACAACACTTTGTTCCTGTTCATTCCATCAACATCACAGATTCACAGAGAGCATCACTTCTTGCATTTCATGTTGTAACAGGTTCGGATAGTACAAGCCAGCTTGCTGGAATTGGGAAGCGCTCTGCATGGGCTATCTTCCAACAAAACTTACAGTTTATGTAGAATCTCAGCAAGGAAGACTTTCCAGATTAGAATGTGATTGCTGATACAGAGTCCTTTGTCTTCAAGCTGTATGTTCCCAGTAGCCAAGAAAACTCCATCTAGAAAATCAGGTGTGATCTATTTCTTGGCTTGACCAAATCAATAGAGAATCTGCCTCCAACCCGGGATGCTTTGATTCTTCACATCAAGAGCGCACATTATCAATCTCTAGTGTGGAGACGATCATTGGGAGTTGAACCACATCTTCCTGCACCTGAGGAAAGTAGCTAGGATCTGGTGGTAAAAGAAGGTAGTGAGATGCTTCAACCACAACTGATGATTGGGAAGCCAATCACTGCATTCTTTTCGGAGCTCACAACATGGTGTAATTGTCACAAACCTCACAAATTTCTGTCCATTACAACCTACAGTATAAATAAAACAAATTCTGACGGCTGCCATCTTGGAAACTATCATAGCGCCTGTACCATCCACATTTAAAATGTCAAATAAGATGAACTATACTAAACTTTTTTTAATGAGGTGCATTTGCACTGACTCGCAGCGGTGACCTTTTAACTCGGAAAAGTTCCTGATCACTGATTGGTTAGAGTCATCTTGTCATCAGCAATCATGAAACTTTTCCGAGCTAAAAGGTGCAAATCTGCCTCTCTAAAAAAAATTGACTAAAGACTTCCCCATGCCTTGACACTTAAAAAAACACCTGTTGCACTATTCTAACATAAAATCAGCCACGAGTCATTTTTTAAGCTAAATACAGGGTTTGGCTACTTGAGTACTATATATATATATATATATATATATATATATATATATATATATATATATATATATATATATATATATATATATATATATATATATATATATTCTTTTTTTTTTCAATGAAATACTAGACATTCAGAGAAACAAGTTGAATTAGCATTAATATACATCGTATAACATGACAATTTCAAGATATCACGCATAAATATACTAATTGTTAAATATTTCTCATATCGTTTAATTACCTCCTTCTTTCCATTTCCTTGTTGGAACCCTTGGGATAATAGCATTTTGCTTTCCAACTAGGGTGTAGCTTATCTGCTGCTGCTAATAATAATAATAATAATAATAATAATAATAATAATAATAATAATAATAATAATAATAATAATAATAATAATAATAATAATAATAACCCAAGAAATGAGAAGCCCGTAGATACAATGGAATAATTGCTGAGAGGTTATTGGGTGAAAATGAAGTAACCCACTGAATACATATAAAGTTATTTTGTAGAATGTTTCGCGAAGAGGCAAATCCTGATGAATGGGAGCTAGAAGTGTTGATGAAAAGGAACCAAAAGGAGACCTAACTGATTTCAATAATTACAGAGGTATTACACTAAATCAGTTGTCATGAAAATACACGGCATGCTCATTTTAAAGAGACAGGAGAGGAAAACTGACGGAGAGCTAAGAGGTGAACAAGTTGGATTCAGAATAGATAGAAGTTGTACTGACCAAATGTTCTTTCTAAGTAATGTCTAGATTTTAGAAATTCACTTTTGATAGTGTGCAACTGATTATATCTCGTCATGAGCATAGCAAGTGCAAACTTTATGTTAGTGGAGTCACATCAAATAAATTTCCAGCGAACAGCGGAGTACTCCAAAGGAATATGTAGTAACTTATGTTGTTTATCCTTCTCATAGATCTTGTAATGCATAGAACAGCTGTGATGGTGTAAAAGGATTGGACTGGATTAGTAAAAGGAAATTAGCTGACATAGAATATGCTGATGCAGATGTCCACATCAGTAGAACACCACAGAATCCATGAAGTATACCAGGAGGTCAGGCTCAAGATAAATAATAGAAAGACATGGTGAGAACGGAATATGCAATGGAAGATGAAATATCATTGGAAGGAGAAAGGATTAATGAGGTGAAATCATTTAGATATTTAAGAACTACAATCTCTCTTACAGAGATTTTTTGAATTGGAGTTTAATGAAAGACTGAAAAAAGCAAATCAGAAAATGGGTAGGTTGAGTGAAATTTTAAAATCAAAACGCCTCAAATTACATATGAAAATCAGGCTGTATATTAGTTTACTGAGACCGGTTTAACTGTTTAGAGATGAGTCGTGGTATGATAATGAAACAATATCCAACAGATTTTGCGGATTTAAGAACAAAGCTCTCAGAGGAATATTGGAGTTAAAAGGCAGGACAGGATTAGGAATGAAATTATAAGAAAGACTACTCGTGTGTCATGTATGGATGAGATAATAGTGATGCGTAGATGGAAATGATTTGGGCATGCTCTTTGCACTCCCCACGAGAGATTAGTTCACCAACTTTTAACTAGGCTCCACAAGGTGCTAAGAGAGTTAGAAGTCCCAGGTCTACATGGTTGAGGACTATGAAGTATGTAGCAGGTTATGATGAATGGAATAGTATTGATTTAAAAGCTCAAGATATATACGACTGATAAAATATAACCGAGCCTAATGACGTCAAGGGTTGTAGGAGGAGATAATGATTATGATG
>NC_090728.1:114272099-114287099 GCF_036898095.1 Palaemon carinicauda | reverse complement strand
CAACAAATACAACTATTTTCATTCATATCTGGGGTTTGGCCAGTTTCCATCACCACACTGGTCAATGCAGATTAGTGATGGTAGATTTTCGTCTGATCGTTAAAGCAAACCAAACTAGTATAGGTGGCCATGACTAATACAGATTTGCTGATCATGTCTAAACGCAGATCCTTTCACCATGTTAAAGTATTCTACTCACATTATATATATATATATATATATATATATATATATATATATATATATATATATATATATATATATATGTATATATATATATATATATATATATATATATATATATATATATATATATATATATATATATATATATATATATATTATTTAATGAGTAGAATCAAATTAAATTTTCAAACTTCTGTTAAAAATCGGATCAGTAGTCATGGTACCATATTACTATATTCTTATCCATCTTGTTTTTAAACATATCTGAAGCTCAAGTACTGTATATTCTCAATATCTTTAATTTTTTATGACATGTTTTCCTTCTAATTATCAACTTCTAATTGAGTTTCGAATATGAAATAATCATTTGAGTAAATATCGAGGTTAAAGAATTTCCCGGTTAATCAAACTGCAGCGCTTATAACTCAAATAAAGTTTTTCTTTGTCAATGATTGATTCAAAGGAATTTGTGCATTAGGCTGATTGCTTTGTGGGTGACTCAAATGGCTGTCTCTTTATTCATAAGCTTACTTTTAAATCGTGGTCTAATGAAATGATAGGCAATTTTTTGTCAGATTTTATTTGTATCTATCTGTGAATTATTAGGCTCATGAGATAATCGTGTCTCGTGATCAGGTAGGATAACTTTAAAGGACGCTCATTAATGGCAGAGGCAAGGGACAGTGGCACTGCCCTAGCTGGAGAATGCCCTAAAGATTTACCATATATATCCATATAAACAGCATCCAAGGCCTCTCTCTACCCAAGTTAGGACCAGGGAGAGCCTGGATATGGCTGCTGATGACTCAGCAGGTAGAACTATAGACTCCCCCAAACACAACAATTTTAGCTCACAAGGATGGTGAAGTTGCAGACACTGCATGAAAGTAACGGGTTTGAGTGGAACTCGATCTCCCGTCCAGCAGAATGCCAGGCATGGACGTTTCCAATAGACCACCACAACCCTATATGATTTAATATGAACGAAAATAGACATTACCTACATTGGCGATGAGAAAATACTATCAGTGCCATATCAAGTGCATTACTGTTCTCTTAATAAACTAAATTAAAGAATTACGCCAGACTTATAGTGAAGGGCATGCCTGATGTGGATTTTGGCCAAGAACTCTTCTAATTTCTATAATAAAACCATATAGGCTTGCAAACTCATTAAAAGCAACATTATACATAGACTTAAATATTGTCTGTCTCACTTTTTTTTTATGAATACTTTATGACATCTAGGAAATTTAAGTAATAGATGTCATTCTCCTTTTTTAAGAGTAATGATACTGATTAATTAATGAAATTTACTCAACAGCAATGAAACAGTACATAAAAGCAATTCCATAAGCTTCTAAACATCAAGAGAGAGAGAGAGAGAGAGAGAGAGAGAGAGAGAGAGAGAGAGAGAGAGAGAGAGAGAGAGAGAGAGAGAGAGACTCAAACTCATTAACTATGAAAACTCTAACTCTTATATTTACTTTTCTTACTTAAGGATTCTGTCTCAATTCCAAGAACGGTGTTGAATAAACTTTCCTTTATGAAGACAAGATTTAATATGTAATACAAAGTTTATCTGTACGCGGAAGTGGAGATTCATAAACACAGACTATACAAACTATACCTATTCCAACGACTAATCTCATTGTACATTAATGATCCCAGATATAAATATTACCTTTTTAGAATAAAATTTGAAATAAGGGACGCAAACATAATTAGTCTTGTTTTATAATTCTCATTACCTCCATCCCGTAGAGTCTCACCTTTCCTGTTCTTCCTTCCTTTTAATAAGTTGATTTATTACTCACCGTTGGTACTAAAACCCGTTATTCATCCAAGTCATTTTAGTTTTGTGCTTCTCTCATATTTTCTTTTTCATATATAGTTATAATTATCCATCTAGATCGCTATCATTTAAAAAACCATAGGAAAAAATATCGTTATATCCTATAATACAGATTGTCGAAATACATTTCAAATGAACACAAAAAGTAAGAACATCTCTAGGATGGAAAAACGACATCGACATTGTCAACTAAAAGGAGTAATATTGCATAGTAACGATAGCCACACTGTGTATGCTGTGAGTTTTTAACGTACAATGAATTCTGGTCCAAGTGTCCATAATGTGTTGCCTCTCATTTTCAGGCAAGACGAAGAAGAAAAATAAAGAACTAAGAATGGTCGTCTTTCTAGATTTCTCTGATCATATTTTTCAGCATTATGTGTCTAAAACTAAGTAAACAATTGTTTATCTTGAATAGATATTGCGTTTTTTCTAAGTATGTTTATTAGGGAATCGAATGTCGTATCAGACCTAAAATACATATCAGTGATCACGCCCATAATTTTTCACCTATCACAAAACCTATTCATCAGCATTGCCCTCACTAATCCATCTGCTATCAAGAAACCTATTTATCATCATTACCATTACTAACTCATCAACTATCAAGAAACCTATTCATCATCATAACCATTACTAATTCATCAGCTACAACATAACCAATTTACCATCACTAATTCATCTGCTATCACGAAACCGATTCATCATCATCACCATTACTATTTCATCAGCTACCACGAAACCTATTCATCATCATCAGCATTGCTAATCCATCTGCTATCATGAAACCTATTCATCATCATCACTATTACTAATTTATCAGGTATCAAGAAACCTATTCATCATCATCACCATTACTAATCCATCTGCTATCACAAAACTTATTCATCATCATAACCATTACTAATTCATCAACTATCACGGAACATATTCATCATCATCACCATTACTAATTCATCAACTATCACGGAACATATTCATCATCATAACCATTACTAATTCATCAACTATCACGGAACTAATTCAGCATCATTACCATCACTAATCCATCTGCTATCACGAAACCTATTCATCATTATAACCATTAAAAATTCATCAGCTATCACGAACTCTATTCATCATCATCACCATAACTAATTCATCAGCTATCACGAAACCTATTCATCATCACCACCATCACTAATCTATATTTTATCACAAAACCCATTCATCATCTTTGCTATCAATAATTCATCTGCTATCACGAAACCTGCTCAACATTATTACCATCACTAGTTCATCTGCTATAACGAAATCTATTCATCATCATTGCTATCACTAAACCATCTGTTATCACAAAACCTATTCATCATCATTACTATTACTAGTTCATCTGCTATCACGAAACCTGCTCAACATTATTACCATCAATAGTTCATCTGCTATCATGAAACCTTTTCATCAGTATTACCATCTTTATTCCATATGCTATCCGGAAAACTATTCATCCTCATTGCTATCACCAATTCCTCTGCTATCACGAAACCTATTCATCATTATTGCTATCACCAATTCATCTGCTATCAGGAAACCTATTCATCATCATTGCTATCACCAATGCATCTGATATCATGAAACCTATTCTCCACTATTACCATTTTTATTTCATATGTTATCAGGAGACCTTTTCATCGTCATTGGTATCACCAATCCATCTGTTATCACGAAACCTGTTCATCATTATTGCTATCACCAATACATCTGCTATCATAAAACCTATTCACCAATATTACCATCTTTATTTCCCCTGCTATCAGGAGACCTATTTATCCTCATTGCTATCACCAATTCCTCTGTTATCATGAAATATATTCATCATTATTGCAATCACCAATTCATCTGCTATCATGAAACCATCTCATCATTATTGCTATCACCAATGCATCTGCTATCATAAAACCTATTCAACACTTTTACCATCTTTATTTAATCTGCTATCAGGAGAACTTTTCATCGTCATTGATATCACCAATCCATCTGTTATCATGACTCTATACATCATTATTGCTATCACCAATACATCTGCTATCATAAAACCTATTCACCAATATTACCATCTTCATTTCATCTGCTATCAGGAGACCTATTCATCCTCATTGCTATCACCAATTCCTCTCCTATCATGAAACATCATTATTGCTATCACCAATTCATCTGCTATCACGAAACTGATTCATCATTATTGCTATCACCAATGCATCTGATATCATGAAACCTATTCATCACTATTACCATCTTTTTTTTTTCATCTGCTATCAGGAGACCTATTCATCCTCATTGCTATCACCAATTCATCAGCTATCACGAAATCTATTCACCGTTATTGCTATCACCAATTTATCTCCTATCATGAAACCTAGTCACCACTAATACCATCTTTATTTCATATGCTATCAGGAGACATATTCATCCTCATTGCTATCAACAATTCATGTGCTATCACAAAACCTATTCATCATTATTGCTATCACCAATTCATCTCCTGTCATGAAACCTAGTCACCACTATTACCATCTTTATTTCATCTGCTATCAGGAGATATATTCATCCTCATTGCTATCAACAATGCATGTCCTATCACGAAACATATTCATCATTATTGCTATCATCAATTCCTCTGTTATTATGAAACCTATTCACCACTATTACCATCTTTTCTTCCATCTGCTATCAGGAGACCTAATAGTCCTCATTTCTATCCCCAATTCATCTGCTATCACAAAATCTATTCATCATTATTGCTATCACCAATGCATCTGCTATCATGGAACCTAGTCACCACTATTACCATCTTTATTTCATCTGTTATCAGGAGACATATTCATCCTCATTTCTATCAACAATCCATGTGTTATCACGAAACCTATTCATCATTACTGCTAACAAAATGCATCTGCTATCATGGAACCTAGTAACCATTATTACCATCTTTATTTCATCTACTATCAAGAGACCTATTCATCGTCATTGCTCTCACCAACTCATCTGCTCTCACGAAATTTATTCACCATTATTGCTATCACCAATGCATCTGCTATCATGAAACCTAGTCACCACTATTACCATCTTTATTTAATCTGCTATCAGGAGACTTATTCATCCTAATTGCAATCACCAATTCATCTGCTGCCACGAAACCTATTCATTATTATTGCTATCACCAATGCATCTGATATCATGAAACCTAGTCACCACTATTACCATCTTTATTTAATCTGCTATCAGGAGACTTATTCATCCTAATTGCAATCACCAATTCATCTGCTGCCACGAAACCTATTCATTATTATTGCTATCACCAATGCATCTGCTATCATGAAACCTAGTCACCACTATTACCATCTTTATTTAATCTGCTATCAGGAGCCTTATTCATCCTAATTGCAATCACCAATTCATCTGCTGCCACGAAACCTATTCATTATTATTGCTATCACCAATGCATCTGATATCATGGAACCTATTTATCATTATACCCATCATCATCATCAAAACCTACTCACCGTCGTCACCATCACTAGCTCATCCACTATCACAAGACCTTTTCATCATTATTGCTATCATTATTTAATCTGCTATTACGAAGCGTTTTCATTATAATTTATGTCACCAATTCATCTGCTATCACGAAACCTATTCACCATCATCACCTTTCCTAGTTAATCTGCGATTACGAAACATATTCATCAATATTGCTATCACTGATTCATCTGCTCTTACGAAACCTATTCATCATCATTGCTATCACCAATTCTTCTGCTACCACAAAACCTATCCATCATCATTACCATCACTAATTCTTCTGCTATTACGAAACATATCCATATTCATCACCATCACTAATTCATATGTTATCACAAAACCTATTCATCATCATTACCATCACTAATTCGTCTGATATCAAGAATTTTTTTTATCATCATTACCATCGCTAATTAATCGGCTATAACGAAACCTATCCATCATCATTACCATCAATAATTAATCTGCTATCACAAAACCTATTCATCATCATTACCATCACTAATTAATCTGAAATCACGAAACCTATTCATCATCATTACCATCACTAGTCAATCTGCAATAAAAAAACCTATTCATCATCATTACCATCACTAATTAATCTGCTATCACGAAACCTATTCATCATCATTACCATCACTAATTAATCTGCAATCACAAAACCTATGCATCATCATTACCATTACTAATTAATCTGCAATCACGAAACCTATCCATCATCATCATTACCATCACTAATAAATATGCTATCACGAAACCAATTCATCATCAATACCATCACTAACATGCTATCATAAAATCTATTCATCTTCATTATCATCACTATTTAATCTGCTATCACGAAACCTATTCATCATCATTACAATCACTAATTAATCTACAATCACGAAACATAATTATCATCATTATCATTACTAATTGATGATATCCCGAAACCTATTCATCATCATTACAATCACTAATTAATCTACAATCACGAAACATAATTATCATCATTATCATTACTAATTGATGATATCCCGAAACCTATTCATCCTCATTACCATCACTAATTAATCTTCTATCACAATGTGGCGAGATGTCGCAAGAACAACCCCCACACCCTGAATCACTCTAACAGACAATTGTCTCCGCAACACAAACTTCCCCCTTACGTTATCTAAAGCAGACTCT
This sequence comes from Palaemon carinicauda, assembly GCF_036898095.1. Taxonomy (NCBI): domain Eukaryota; kingdom Metazoa; phylum Arthropoda; class Malacostraca; order Decapoda; family Palaemonidae; genus Palaemon; species Palaemon carinicauda. Next base: position 114,280,324 of record NC_090728.1, on the reverse strand, counting down.
TAGACAAAAGGACAAAAATACAATACATATCCTTAGAACTATATGTCTTAAAACTAAAATGATTAATACCAAAACCATCCACAATCAAAACACTTAAAAGTAATCATAAAATTAATGTTAAATATACAAAAAACGTAACACCCTTCAAAATAAAAAACCTATCAAACTTAAAACTTAACCGCACACCAACACCAAAAATAAATATATTATCTTCTATGGGACACCAACACTGTCCTCAACACAGAGTCGACTGTCTTTTACGGCAAACTACCACTATCAGAGCTTTGTGGTTAACTGCCTCGCTGATTGGATTGGTAGTTATCATCGTCATCATCATCATCATCATCATCAATCCAAATTAACGGGCCAGCTTATTAACGGTTGAGCAATCGAATAGTGCAGTCTAAATACAATCCTCTATTACAGGCCTGGTCAGCAACAATAAATCCACTTTCAAAAAATAACTCTCCAAAGGAGGAATCACGGCTCAAAGAATAAATGATCACTTCCAACGCTGGTCAAAATCAAATAAATATAGAAACCCAACGTGCACACACACAACTGCCTCAAGTCACAGTCAATCAAAAATAACAATTCTCTCCGAAACATTTACTACTGTCCTAACCTAGCTAAAAGGTAAACAAACAGTCAATTATTCCAACAGTCTTTCTCACAACAAACAATCGATACACTAACTACCCCCCCACCCTCTCTCTCTTTCTCTCTCTCTCTCTCTCTCTCTCTCTCTCTCTCTCTCTCTCTCTCTCTCTCTGGATTTGGCAAACAAAATATAAATAAAAATAAAGAAAAATTATTCCTCCACAACAAAACCTATTCATCATCATAACTATCGCTGAGTCATTTGTTATCATGAAACCTATTCATCATAATTATCATCAATAAATAATCTGCCGTCACGAAATCTATTCTTCATCATTGCCTTCAGTAATAAATACGCTATCAGGAAACATAATAAGCATAATTAACATCACTGAATTATCTGCTATCACAAAAACATATGATCATATTACTATCACTAATCCATCTGCTATCATGAAACCTATTCATTATCATTACCATCACTAATTCATCTACTATCACGATATTTATTCATCATCATTGGTATCAATATTTCATTTGCTATCTCGAAACCTGTTCATCATCATTGCTATCAATAATACATCTGATATTATGAAACGTATTCATCTTCATTACCATCACTAATTTATCTGCTATCACGAAACCTATTCATCATCATTACCCTCACTAGTTCATCTCCTAACGTAAGACGTATTCATCATTATTGCAATCACCAATTCATCTGCTATCACGAAACGTATTCACTATTATTACCATCACTAGTTCATCGGTTAAAATGAGAGCTATTCATCGTTATTGCTATCACTAATCCATCTGTTATTACGAAACTTTTTCATGATCATTGCTATCACTAATTCATAAGCTATTATAAAACCTATTCATCATCATTGCTATCATTAATTCATCTGCTATTACCAAACCTACTCATAATAATTAACATCACTACTTTATCTGTTACTATGAAACCTATTCATCATCACTAATTTCATCTGCTATCACGGGACCTTTTCGTAATGTCTTTCAAATGGATTAATATAATAAATGGTATTGAATAAAACTACTTTGTTTTTCTGTCAATGACAATTATTGTGAAAGGATTATGGTTGTTGTACGGCAAGATAGGGAAAAAAGGAGGAAATAAACAATTACAGGTTAATTACCTCAATGATGAAAGAGGGGAAATGCCATCCCATTCTGATTGAGGGGAACCATTAACATCATACCCTACTCGGAGGAAGGTTCAAATCTGTTGGGCTCATTTTATGAAATTATCTCATAGAATTCGATGAAAGGAAGTTATTTCGTCTAATAATAATCTTGGTGATGGAAATTTGTGTGTGTATATATATATATATATATATATATATATATATATATATATATATATATATATATATATATATATATATATATATATATATATATATATATATATATATATATATATATATATATATATATATATATATATATATATCGTCTAATTGCATTGTGACAGCTCATCCTGAATTAATCATATATATTCCATTTTCCTTTTAATAATTTTATCCCAGTTATCAGAGAGCCTTACTATAATCCGAGGTCTCAATAGCATATGTTTTATTCGTTTGACACTTAAATCTCATTAAGCCCTCAATCTGTAAACTGAAATAAACTTAGGATTTTAGAACAAATCTGTCAAACATGTTTCAGGCAATTGAATATATTTCATTAACTGTCAAAAATAAGAGGATTCTATCTCTAAATGTTTGTGAAATATATAAATGAATGTTAGAATCAATTTCTCTTCAGTAAAATCTTTCCCCCTATGAAGTGATGGAAGCTCTTTTTATATGGTTAATGCAATTTTGTAAAAAACCTATATTGATACAATTTATTGTAGCTGTCATTGAAGCATTTGTAAAGTACAGGATATAATAATATTTTTTAGTTACAGGCAAATTACTATAAGATTACTCTCAGACCCTGCTGTATATTTATCTGTTGTTAACCGTATAAAATACAATAGTATTGCACCCGTTTATCTTAGGGGGTTCGGTTAATATATTCTCAAGGTGCCTATTTTCTAAAAGAGTTAAGTACCATAGTAAGAAATTACTTATATTAAACAATCATTCAGCAATGCATAAAAAAGTGGACTAATTGTTATGTTTATTTGTTAACATTTTATAGAAAATTACCCATAGCTGTAACATATACAAAAACAATTGTTTGCATTGAACGTTACGTTTGCCACTATAACGTTTGACAATTATCAACACTTTTGTTTTGTAGCCTTTACAAAAGCTATTTAATGATTAGAAATTATAGAAAAAATGTTCTTACTAAGTATTGAAATCCTCAATTTCTGCTGCACTGGATTATTCTCTTTTGTAAGCAATTCAGATCTGATGACCAACATTTTAAGTTCAGAAGTAATAATGAATGAGGATCTTAGATTATTTTCCATATACTAAGCTTTTGCCAGTGGCTCTGTTTTAGAAATAGCGAAAATATCAACATTAGACTTTTTCTCCTTCAAATTAAAGTCAGTTTCGTGATGTGTTCTGTTCTATGTCAAGAAAAATTTTGTTCAAGTTGTAAGTGAAAGAGTCTTTCGTTTGGTGTGTAATACTTTTACAGTCTACTGCTCTTGAGTTGCTGATAAAAATGGCAAAACGTAAACACCATAATACATTCTATGTCTCTTTTTCCCTAAAGTTTGTTTTTTATTACAATTATCAATATTTTACTTACATGTTTCATTTAAACTATTCCCTATTTTTATCTTATATTACACTACGCTGAACTATTTGTATGTCTAAGATTTACATCCTTCAATATACTCATTGAAAAAAAAAAAAAATTGAACTCTTTGTAGGACAACTCTCATGAGAGTTAATCAGTGTACCTCAAATCCATTAATTGAACTCAACATTATTGATAATATGTTTAATTGAATTTTGGGTGGAATTCCACTGCTTATAGCCAAAATTATAAAAACGAGGAATACTAAATGTGCAACTAAAATTCTCTACAATTAATGCCTTGAAAACCAAAGAAAAAAAAAAAAAACGGAAGGGCAAACTAAAATCTTCAAATTTTTCTTTCATATATTTGCCAAAAGTTATTTTTCCCCCAGAGAAACTCGAAGTAGCAGAGGGTGAACGGAGAGGAAATACGGGAAGGGAAATCAAGTCAACCTTTTAACTTTTCATATTAGCAATCTTTCGGAATCGGAAAAAAGCTTTTTTTCAGGCTGGGAGAAATGGTAATTGGAAATCATATTTAAGGAGATATCCTTTCTGGGGAAACTTGAAATCCTATGTTTCTCATATCTCTCTCTCTTTTGTAGATATCACTGAATTTCTATTTTTATTACCTTATTTTTTTTTTTAACAAGATTTCTATACTCTTACCTTTTGAAATAGTGAAATCTCCAATTTCTTGGATATATTGAACTGACATTATTACCATATGTTTGAGGAACTGATTTATGTTTTCATACAACCGAATAAATATCAATAGAGAAAAATACTGCTCTATATATCAATGATATCAACATTAGTATGTAAAAAATATATTTAGCATCTTTTAAATACGAAGATCTGATAGATTGGCTTTGCGATGTAATTTTCTAGCTTAAGTTTATTGAAAAAAAAAATAAAAAAAAATATATAAAATAGAACTTGACCCTATAGGATATGATTAGTCTATTTCTTTGAGGAAGTGAGATATTTGTGAACAGGTTCCAACGCTTAGTGATTTTTAAAAACAAACTTTAAAAGCATCAGGTTATTCATTCTTGCTGAACAGATTTAACTGGTAGTTTGGTGGGCACTACAGAGCTACGTGGAGGAAGGAAAGCTTTCATCTAAATCTCATCGGAAAAGGGATTAATATAGGATTTATAAAATGGAGTGAAAGATAGTGAAGAGGGAAAGAGAGTCTTTGCAGAAATATAGATGATTAATTTCTTTTATTTATTTATTTATTTTTTTTTTATTGTAAAGGACTATCATGAAACGAAAGTGTGAATACAGGCAATATTTTTTTCAAAAATTGATTTTACATTTTGGAATGTACAATGTATCTGAGAAATTTTGATTTTTCTAAGAATAAACAGAGTAATAAGTAGATACTCATTTGAAACTCCACTCTTAACTATGCAATAAGCACAATTAAGAGGCTGAATGCAAAGGAGAAAAAAAATTTCTGGAACACTAGAAAAAAAAAAGATAACATCTTTGAAGCAAAAGCAAAATCCATTTTGGTTTGAGAACACTATTCTGTGTTCCATCAGAGAATAAAGAAAAGTGGATAGGCCTATATCTTCCAAGAAGACACTAAAAATATACCGTTTGTAAGTAAAAATGTAACATAGATGTTAAAAAACATAAATACAACTATACAAAGAGATAATTAAGCTTTTAAAGCCATATTCCAGACTATTCTTAAAGTCTTAAAAGTGCCAAAATCAAGGACAAATGTGGTATTTTGCAGGAGACAAACAGTCAATTTTATTACAGATAAGCTGTGCTATTTTATGACATTATTTGCGTTAAGAATTTAAGTAATGACTCTTAATGGAAATAACGTAAAACAAATTTGAAATACTGAGGGAAATATCAAAGGCTTCAGTATTTATGGGCAGCATATGATACGTGTTACGCAATGATGTTACAAAGTCCCATCCACATTGACGTTTTTGTTACCCATCGGAGTTGAGTTACGATGCTCTGTTCACATGTGTGTTGGGCTCTAAGCCTACCCAGCCTAAACCTCCTTAATTCATCTTATATATCCACTGTCCCTGGTTATGATTAATTGAGTAACTCGTTCCATAAACCTTTCATGTTAACCGAGTTATCCCCTTTGGTATCATAGAAGCCTTTGTTAAGTATTGTGTTACAACTATAACTGGTCATTGAGTCTTGGGTGATCATGTTATGTAATATTTAAACCATACGCAGAAGACTATAAGATAAACTAAAATGTAACGAATGGTAATCGGTCAAAAAAGACAAGTAACTTATTTCAACATATGAATGAATGTAATAAAAGTAATTATTGAAGAATTACAACGTATTTTCTGCACCGTAAAAAATATGATGAGATAGGCTTTGTTCAATATAGAAAAATCTCTTTGAATAGATATTGAATAGATCAGGAATATACAAATTGACAAAATGCTTGTAAAGAATAAATTCAGACAATTATTTTTAAAACTAAATGTTTAGTATTTTAGGTTAAACTTTTTGCATAACTGTTGTAAGAGAGACTGAAATTAATTGACGTTGATCACCATTTGACTATGAAGAGATGTAACGATACAGAATATCATGGTCAACGTCTTGCTTTTTCTATCTTTCCCTCAGACTGAAGGCAGTTGAATGCATGTCTCATTGCAATGATAGATCGTCAATACACTATGGTTCGATCTTATCCCCAATGTATGTTTATAATCTGATGGCCCTTTTCCTGATACGTTTCATCTTAAGGCATTTCTGATCCAAAGACATTTTACTGAAAATGATTAACACTGGTAATCTAAGTGAAGAAGATCTGAATGTATTTCTCCTGTTACTTATTTAGATGGAAAGTGTTTCACTTAGGCTCAGCATACATTATGATATTTGTTTGTAGCGGCCTCAAAGAATTATTTGAATGCAGTTTGCAACAAGTACAGCACTATTCAAGATTTCTAAGTAGGTGATCTTTAGGACATCATTATTATCATGATCGGTGCTTTCCAAGCTACATTCCTAGTTGGAAAAGCAGGATGCTATAAGCAAAAGTGAAGAAAGGAAATAAACAAACTACAAAATAATTATTAATATTTTAAGAATAGTAACATCATTGAAATAAAGCTTACAGAGATAAACTTTAAAAACTTATAAAGAAAAAAAAAACAGACGAGAGGGAGAGAAATAAGATGGACATATTCCCTGGGGGCTACTATGGCCAAAAAATACTAGTATGTATTGAAACATATTTTAAATGATTATTAATTCCAGTCTGATCTTCACTTGGTTAATTGTTTTTCTATCAATTTTCCGTTCTTGATCACCTATATAGGCATTTAATATTTGGTTATCGAGATTCTTTTTTTTTTCCTCTTTTCATACAAGGGAGCATAGAACTATGGTTTCTGGCGTTTTGTGTTCTATCGGGAACTTTCCCATATTTTCGTTTCTGTATTCTTAGATAGCTAATGGTCACTAGCTTGGAAGCAAATTATTTTACTATGTAAATTATGCTATTCTTATTACAGCAATTGCAATATAATTGCTAGATTTGATTGTTATATGAAAGGATTAAGGAGTTCTTTAGACTGCGTGCTATAAGGTTGACGGTCAAATATAATTTCCATAGTTATCATGAGGGAAGGAAAAGGTGGGTGGAATATTTTGAAAGTTTACTAAATGTTGAGGATAATAGGGAGGCAGATATAATAGTTGTTGCAGGTGTTAAGGTGCCAGTGATAGGACATGAGAATGAGAGAGAGATTACAATTGAGGAAGTGAGGAGAGCACTAGATGAAACGAGAGTCTGTAAAGCATCTGGTATGGATGGTGTGAGAACTGAGATGTTGAAGGAAGGGGGTGTGACTGTACTTGAATGGTTTGTGACATTGTTTAATATGTGGATATATTGTACCACTATATAAGGGTAAGGGAGATGTGCATGAGTTTTGTAATTCAAAGGGAATTAGTTTGTTGAGTGTAGTTGGAAAAGTGTATGGTAGAGTACTAATTAACAGGATTAAAGATAAAACAGAGAATAAAATCTTAGAAGTACAAGGTGGTTTTAGAAGAGGTAGGGGTTGTATGAATCAGATTTTTACAGTTAGTCAGATATGCGAGAAATATTTTGCAAAAGGTAAGGAGGTGTATGTTGCATTCATGGATCTGGAGAAAGCATACAATAGAGTTGATAAGGAGGCAATGTGGAATGTGATGAGGTTATATGGAGTTAGTGGAAGGTTATTCCAAGTAGTAAAAAGTTTCTAAAAAGGTAGTGAAGCATGTGTTAGAATAGGAAATGAAGTGAGCGATTGGTTTCTGGTGAAAGTGGGGCTGAGACACGGATGTGTGATGTCGCCGTGGTTGCTTAACTTGTATGTTGAAGGAGTGGTGAGAGAGGTGAATGCTCGAGTACTTGAACGAGGATTGAAACTGGTAGACAAGAAGGAACATGAATGGGAGGTAAATCAGTTGTTGTTTGTGGATGATACTTTACTGGTTGCAGACGCGGAAGAGAAGCTTGGCCGATTAATGGCGGAATTTGGAAGGGTGTGTGAGAGAAGGAAGTTAAGAGTTAATGAGGGTAAGAGTAAGGTTATGAGATGTACGAGAAGGGAAGGTGGTGCAAGGTTGGATGTTATGTTGAATGGAGAGTTACTTGAGAAGGTGGATCAGTTCAAGTACTTGGGGTCTGTTGTTGCAGCAAATGGTGGAGTGGAAGCAGATGTACATCAGAGAGCGAATGAAGGGTGCAGCAAAGTGTTGGGGACAGTTAAGGGAGTAGTAAAAAATAGGGGGTTGGGCATGAATGTAAAGAGAGTTCTATATGAGAAAGTGATTGTACCAACTGTGATGTATGGATCGGAGTTGTGGGGAATGAAAGTGACAGAGAGACAGAAA
>NC_090728.1:114249599-114267099 GCF_036898095.1 Palaemon carinicauda | reverse complement strand
ACAAATATATATACACACTCACACACACATACACACACACACACACACACACACATATATATATATATATATATATATATATATATATATATATATATATATATATATATATATATATATATAAATATACTAATATATATATATATATATATATATATATATATATATATATATATATATATATATATATATATATATATATATATAAATATACTAATATATATATATATATATATATATATATATATATATATATATATATATATATATATATATATATATATATATATATATATATATATATATATATATATATATATTTCCTGTCACACTCAGCTGGGAAAGAGAGTAGTCATACCTTGAAGAAAAGGGTAACCCTAGAGATGCACTTGGACCCGTAATCTCTCATAAATTCCCAAACCAGTTGTTGTAGGTAGGAAAGGGGGAGGGGTTAGGAATGGTTATATCTATGCTTGTGCATATCTATCTAAATATTTAGACGTCATTTTTGACGGCTCGGGTAAACTAGTTATATAATAGTAGTAATATGAGAAGATAATTTACAAAGAGTTGAAGAAAGAAGAATATAATTGCCATAGTTAGCAATCATTTATTTAGGAAGGTAGATGAAAAGATCTGATTAAAGAGGTCAGTTTAGAAAACATGAAGGACATATGATAATCAACATTACTACTATGCATTACAGGCAAAAAATAGTGTGCTTTTCGTAAGTATCTCCCATATTAATTACTTGATCAGAATGGTACTTTGACACAGGACTCAATAGACCTCCCCCTAATTTTTGATACTTTAATGCATCGTTAATTGAGGACTTTACTCCTGTCATAATAAAGCCCAAGTCACGTGAAGCGGGTATGTAGCAATACGTCTGTATTCCATATACAGAAAGGAGCAAGCTAACAATAAACTAAGAATTAGTGCTAACAGGTAGGAGAAACTTCAGGTTTGTTGGACAGACGATAACACAATGTGGCATAAGAAACACAAGCATAATAATGAATAAGTAAATCTTAATATTTACCCTATGATCTACTTCTTATATATATGCATGTATAGATTTACACACACACACACACACACACACATATATATATATATATATATATATATATATATATATATATATATATATATATATATATATATATATATATATATATATATATATATATATATATATATATATATATATATATATATATATATATATCTACATGTATGTATGAGTATAATTATGAAATATCAATCCAACAAATAGTTTGTAGATTTTTCATCATACTTTTAGATACTATAATTATTTGTCAAAGCATAATTCTGTATGTATTCTACAGCTTTTGTTTATCCCACACAAGCCTTTAGCCACCCTGACACTTCCACGAATTTGTGACACAAATTGTCATGACTTGAGTCTGCCAATCCGTGAACTCTTTGTGAACTGGTGTAAAGTGTTTGTAAACCCGTCATGACAAAAATGTGGATGACCAGATTGTGAACTATGTGCAAACCAAGGTCTATAGAATACGAGGTCTACCCATGCGCAGGTAAATTGGGGGTTAGCGGGGATTAGAGGGGTAAACGTTAAGTGGGGGTAAGTTTCGTGACGTCACAGAGCTCCATTGGCCCGCGAAAGAGTACCATTCAGCATTAGCTTGCTTTGCAAAAGTTCAGTTTTCTTCATTATCCCGTTGAAAATAACATTTCTATTTCAGAAAAAAATTAATATTATAAGCTATTTTGATGACTAAATTTCGTTACAAAATACTTCCTGTGAGAAAGTTTTTAAGGAAAATGGTTTAAAAAGTCGCATATCAGAAAAGAACAAATATTATCCAAATCCTTTATGGAAATATTGTTTCACCAAATGTACAATTAAGCAATGTGCATGCATATTTAGATACATTTCTAAACTAATCATTTACTAATGACTCAAAACTAAATCTTAAAAATATCTATTAAAATAAAGTTGTACAAACACATAATAGAAATAAGTGATCATGATTATTACATTTTACAATCTTCTAACTTCAATAGTTATTTTCCTTGCAGAAGTTATTTCTTTTAGTTAATATTATTATTCTAAAAATATTTCGTCAACGAACAAAATAAGTGACTAAAAGTGGTAATCCCATTTTATTAGGAATATCTAATGCTATTTTTTACTACTCTGTGATAACTTTTATTTTTTTTTTTCAATATTCTTTATCGGATCAGTAAATTCTTTTGATGCCTTCACCAATTCCTTATTTGCTGAGCTAATTATACCTGCCCACGAATCGTCCCCCTTTAATACAGATTTGTGCATTAGGGAAACTTGAGGGCAATGGAACCGGCGAAACAGTCTAGACCTTTCTATTTTGCATCATCCATATGTCCAATTATCAACTTCCCCTATACTTTTGTAACATCATTTCCTTCACCGTCGCATTCATCGGGCAGACAAAATATCATCGCATATAGCCTTAGATCACGTTGTAGCGATTTTTCATCTTTATCTTGAGAGAGAGAGAGAGAGAGAGAGAGAGAGAGAGAGAGAGAGAGAGAGAGAGAGAGAGAGAGAGAGAGAGAGAGAATTATTATTAAGAATATAAAAGGTTCTAGCTGTTAAGTTATCTATTTTGCAATTGGGATCTGTATTATATTTTGACCTTATAAGGTAACTGTCTTTCTCTAATAGATACTATTTAACTGTATCTAACGCTAGGTGCTGATAGCAGACTTCCATTTATCACAAAAAGGTAAGGAAATGTTCAAGTCCATCTTGATTCATTCTATAAGTCAATAAAATGATTTATTTAATATAATTTTCTCCTTTTTAACAATATTGGCAAAGATTCACAAGAAACTGCCAATCCTATTTGGAATGAATAAAGACAATTATTTCCCATTAGCTTCAATGATTTTACTCGGTGTCTTGCAATTGATGAAATCATCCTGATTTTGTAAGATCAACCTGTATTAATTTCTGAACATCTTTGTATCGTACGGAACTCCAGAGATAAATTGACTTATTTCTTCCCAATGCTTATCTAAAAATAATCTTTTTCTACAGAAATATTTAAGCGATTTCGTAATTGTTTCTAATATCAATTGTACAGCTAATTTTACATTCATACGCTGAAAGCCACTGACATTTATATGTTTCTCCAAATTTATGTGATATTTTCAGATCACTTTTACATTATAAGTTCCCTTAGCGAAGAGCAGTGGACAAAATCACCGTCACTTTGCTGAAAGCCATTATCAAAGAAATTGTTTCTTATTAGTCTCATGAGATGTGGAGCATCAGCAAAGACACAAACAACGCGATCAGTGATGCTGGATTTTCAATCATCGAATTATGCACAATTATGCTTAGAGATTTCCATAGACTACCGTTGGTAGGACCTAGGTCGTTAAATATAAACATTACAGGAAAACTCGCTAGTTCTATCTAAATGATAGTATAATTTTTAGAGCACAAAGAGTATCTGAATCTTAGTCATAACTACATTTTTAGGCAATGCTGCCTTCATCAAATCATTAGGTGGAAACACGCTCAAAATTATTTGTGATTTGTCCTTAAATAATTTGATAACGGTCTTTAAAATTTATGGTTCGACATCCAACATATACTAACACAACTATTTAACGTAGAAATGGAAGAAAGATTGAAATATTGAACATCAGCTTCCTTGTAAGCAAACTGTAAAATAGTAAATACCGGAAAACAAAGGCTGGTAAATCACACCACGGGGCGGTGTGACGTCATCAATAACCGCATGGCTAGCCTGCGCAGTAGAGAACACAGTTTGGGCCGCTGATGGGTAGACCTTGTATTCTATAGACCTTGGTGCAAACTGTTCGTGAACTCGTCATAAACCAGTCGGGACGATGCGGGAGGATGCGTGCTAGTGCGTGGCAATGCGTGCCAAGCCACGGCTGTCACAAACTGCCATGAATAGTTCACAAACAGCTCACGTCGAGTTGGCGAGTAGTTGACGACATATTCACGAATATGTTCGCGTCGTAGCGTGGCCATGCATTCCCACTGATATGGTCACGTGTACTTCATGCATTGATGGTAAGAGCAGTTCACGACTAGTTTACACTCTTCACGAACAGTTTGCTCATGGCACAAGGAGTTCACGATCAGTTCATGAACAGTTCATGACTACTGCGCAACAGTGGCGCTCACGTCGGTGTGGGGTTATATATATAGCTTTCAGTACACTGCTCACCATTCCAGAGCTCGCCAGCGAAGAAACAACATGCCTAAAACCAAGTTGACAAAAGGAAGAGGAAGATGGCCAGAAGCCAACAGGCCAGAGACCACTGATAGAGCTCTATAATTCTCCTCATTCATCAATATCAAGTCTCGATCTCATGATCCCAGAGACACAGCAGGACACAAGAGAAAGCTAGAGACAGCAATCCAGTGAGGACGAGATAAAGCAGAAGAAGCGGGTCCGGGTGTCCAAGAAAGAAATCCCTGACTACCTCTGGACAGAAGAGTCAGATGTTAGGTTGGCCGACCTTGTGAAGGAGAACCCACCACTGTTTGACAATAAGCACAAGAAGTGGATCAACGTGGCAGCCAAGAACAGCCGGTGGGAACGACTTGAAGAGCAGCTGGAGCCTCCTGCCACTGGTGCCTAATACAAGAAGCATTACGAGAACTTCAGAACCATGGTGGGGAAGATTATTAAGAAGGAGAAGAAGAATTGAGGTGGCCAGCCCCAAAGGAGTGCCCGTGACGACCAGATCATGGAGACCTGGTGTTTCCTGATATACAACACCGACCGGGGAGAGACAGTCCCCAGAGAGCAATTTGCTGTCCCAGAGTCAGGTGCAGTGACAGTCAGCGACAGAGACGATGATGAAGTGAGGTTCACAGGTTCCTACAGTCAAGCATCTACTAGCTCCGGGAAGGGCAAGGGCAAGGGGAAGCAGTCCAGCCCAACAACAGACACCACACCCAGCAACACCTGGGTGACCACAAGAACCTCACTAATGTAGTGCAATATGTGAGAATCCCAATGTCTACATGTAGATTGTATTCCAGTTTCATCCATTGTTTTTGACATGGAATGTGCAATACGTTGCATTGAAATGTTGTACTAAATTGTTATAATGCTTGTATGTTTCAGATCATTTCTAAAGCAGTTTCCTTGGCACCCTCGTACACCGGCCGGCAAAAGATCGTTCACGATTTTTCGTTCCTGCTGAAAGGCCACAACCATGCCATTCTGGAGGACTGCTGTTATGAATTCCAGATAGAATGCCTCAACCTTGTACACCGCTACAGGCAGCGGCGTCAGTTCTCCCAGCAGCCACATCAACAACCACTAATGACCTGGCCAGGTCCACAGCAGCAGCAACCGTCGCAGCCCCCTCAGCAGCAGCCGTTTTGGCATCCACCTCAACCAGCAACCTTGCAGAGCAACAACAGCAGCAGCCTCAGCAGCTTCGTCCAGCCAGTCAGCCATCATCTCGAACATAGCTCCGTACCATGGAGTGGCAACCAGTGATGCCACCTGCACCATCAGCCACCATTGTCCAGGTTCCTTCACCAACAACTTCATTGTCATCGATGTCAGCCACATTCAAGACACCTCTGACACCAATCAGCTTCCCGGTCCTGACTCCGGGGTCCGTAGAGAAAAGCCTAGAAGAGGGCATGTCACCCTCATCCCTCTACACCTCCAAGGAACTCAACACTCCACCAGTCCATCTGGCATCCCCACGCAGCGGTACCACAACTAGCAAGGACACTGACTGAGATGAGATTAGACACTTGTAAATATTTGTAAATAATTGGACTGTGATACTTGTACATATTTGATGTTTGCTGTTTTAATGTAAATAAGGTACTTTCTTATTTCAAAACACTTATTTTTCACTTTAACCTTAAAATAAAGTTCAAAGAAAATGGAAACAAAAAAAAAAGAAATAAAAAATAAACAAAAAAGAAAGAAAAATAAACCAAAAACTAATGGGCAAAAAAAACACGAAAAAATAAACGTTTCTTCTATTTAAAAATTGGAACAACTGTGGATGCAGCTCATGGAGCTACTACCAGCAAGGACACTGACTGAGGTGAGACACTTGTAGATATTTGTAAATAATTGGGCTATGATACTTGTACATATTTGATGTTTGCTGTTTTCATGTAAATAAAATACTTTCTTATTTCAAAAAATAAAGGGCAATAAAAAATACACACGAAAAATAAACTTTTTTTTATTTAAAAAATGGAACAACTGTGGATGCAGCTCATGGAGCTATTACCAGCAAAGACTCTGACTAAGAAGAAACACTTGTAAATATTTGTAAATAATTGGACTGTGATATTTGTACATATTTGAGTTTGATGTTTTTATGTAAATAAAATACTTTCTTATTTCAAAAATTAAGGGCAACAAAAAAATACACAGGAAAAATATATGTTTCTTTTATTTAAAAAATGGAACAACTGTGGATGCAGCTCATGGAGCTACTACAATTCTTCCTTGCCAAGGCACAGCACCAGCAGGGACATGTTGTAATATGAAAGGTAGTCTCGCTGATCCTTTGCATCCTTCTAGGTATGATGGCCGGTTAGAGGTAGCAGCCCCAGCAGATGTCACTCTGTGAATGATTTATTTTTTGTTTTATTTTATTTTTTGTTTTTGCCAAATCCTGAGAGAGAGAGAGAGAGAGAGAGAGAGAGAGAGAGAGAGAGAGAGAGAGAGAGAGAGAGAGAGAGAGAGAGAGATATTGTGTTAGCGAGCGAAAGTAGTTAGGTTAACGATCGTTTGTGGTGAGAAAGACTGTTGGTTTAAATGAGATTGTTTGTTTACATTTTGTAGTTAGGTTACGACAGTGGTGAATGTTTCGGAGCGAATGCTTTTTTTATTGGACTGCAGCTTGAGACAGTTCGTTTGTGAATGCTGGATTATTATTTTTTTGACCAGCATGGAAGTGATTTTTATGTTCTGAGTAAGTACAGTTTTGTTTATCTTTGCTTGTCGTGATTGTGAATGATAAGAACAATTTATTATTTATCTTTGATTATAGTGCGATAGTTCAGTTAGTTAGGAGTGTTCATAAGTGTTTTTCTTTTTCATACTGGCAGGCCGTAATTCCTCCTTTGGTGAGGCTAACTCCTTTGGAGAGTTATTTTCCGAATGCTGATATATAGTTGATGACCTGGCCTGTGATTGATTTTGTATTAAGACTGCTCTTTGGATTGATGATTGTTGATGACCGGCCCGTTTACTTCCGATTGATGATGATGATGATAATGATGATGATGATGATAATGAAGATGATGATGAGTATAAGTACCGTCCTAATCACCGACACAGTTGTGGCAAATTGCCACACAGTTTAATGTTATTTTAAAAGCTGTGATTGTGATAGTTGTCGTAAAAGACTGTCGGCTTTGTGTTGGTGTTCATATATATATATTTATTTTTGGGTGTTGGTTTGCGGTGTAATTTAAGTTTGTTAGGGTTTTTTTTGTGTTTATTTGGATGGTATTACGTTTTATTTATCTTTAGTGTTAAGTTTTGATTAGTTTAAAGTGTTAAGTTTTGTTTGGTTTAAAGTATTTATTTTGAATGTGGATGATTTATGATTTATTTTAAGTTTTAAGAATTATAGTTTTAAGGTTATGTTTTGTTTTGTTTTGTCCTTTTGTCCAAGAGTCTGGTTGTAGATTACGTAAGGGGAAATTTTGTTTTGTGGAGACCATTGTCAGTAAGTGTGATTCAGGGTGTGGGGGTTGTCCTTGCAACATCCCGCCACATTATTTTGGCGCCCGAACAGGGACTGCTGAGGCGGGACTGATAGCTGGACTCTTTGACGAAAGACTGATAGGATACGTATTTAGAATTAAGGTTGAAGAAAAATGGAAGGTAAATACAAGGTTTTGGAGGAGGAATTGCGGCTGAGTAAGGAGCGTGAGGAGAAATTGTTGCAAGAGAATAAGTGGTTAAGGTGTGAGAATGAGGAGATGCATAGGAAACTGAGGGAAATTCAGGGAACTGTAGAGAGAGTGGGAGAGGGTGTTGAGATGAGGATGCGAGAGAATGAAGAACGAATGGAGAAACAATTGGAGGATATGATGGGGCCAGTCATGGGGATGATGAAAACTATAATGGGTGAAGGTGCAGTCGGAGGAGTGTCCTCAGCTTCGGGTAATGGGTTGGTAGTGGAAGAGAAGGTTAAGGTAGGTGATAATGGGAAAGGAAGTGATAGTGATAGTAGTAATAGTGATGGTCATATTGAAGATAAGGGAATTAGGCATAGTAAGGATGAACAGAAAGGTGAGAGGAAAGATGAAAGGAAAGGTAAAAGTGGTGTGAAGAAAGAGAAAAAAAAAGTATAAGGCTGATAGCAAGGACGATCGTGAATGGGTGAAAGTGGTAAGTAAGAAAAAGGGTAAGAAGGGAATGGTTAAGGATAGGAATTTAAGTGTGGAAGTGGATTTATTATATTCAAATGAGGAAGAAGGTAACAAGGGAGTAGACAGGGATGATAGCAGTGGGAATGAACGTGATGTGTGTAAGACTGTGTATATGAGAGAGGTACCTCGGTGTGAAAGGTTCAATGAGCATAGCAGTAGGGATGTATATGATTTTTTCAAGGAGTATGAGAGGTATTGTCAGTATAAGTATGGTGATAGTAAAAGAGTTTGGGCTAGGGAGTTAGGAGAATATTTGACTGGGTATTTGTTGACGATGTATGGAGTGATAATGAGTGTAGGGGACGTTGATTATGAAAGTGTGAAAAAGAGAATAATGGAGCAGGTAAAACGTATGAAAGGGAGTGTTAAGTATAAGCGTAAGAATGATTCTGATGAAGCACGGATGAATGCAGGAGAAGCGATATCAATGTATGTATGTAGGTTGGAAACTTTAGCTACGAAAAAGTATGGGGATGAAGGTATAAATGAGAATAAGGAGTTAATGAGGAAGTTTTTGGCTACTGTACCCGAGAATGTTGCCGAGTTTGTTAATTTGAAACGGAAGGAGAAAATGAGGTGGACGAAAGAAAGATTGACATGGGATGATATTTTAGAGATAGTTGAGGATTACGAGTTGGATAGGTGTATGAAAGAAAGTAAATCTGTGAGTGTAAGAACTGGAATGGAGGAAAGTGTGCCAGAATTTGTTAGTTTTAGAGATGCTGTTATTAAAGGACCGATGAGGGTAGCTGATAGTGTAGTAGATAGGAGTGTTAGGGCGAGTAATGTGGGAATACCTGTAAGGACAAATGAAGGGTTTAGGCAAGGGAATCAGGTTTGGAGGGATAGGAGTGCTAGTGCGCCGCCAGATAGGTCAGGTAGTTGTATCCGTGAAGAGAAGTGTTATAGATGTGGGAAAGTAGGACATAAGAAGAATGAATGTAGATGGACTCTAGGTGCTTGTTTTGGATGTGGTGAGGTAGGGCATAGAATTAGTGAGTGCAAGAAAGAGAAAGGGATAAAATGTTATCGGTGTGATATGACTGGGCACATAGCGAGTGGATGTCGGAGTAATCGTACAAATGTGATTTGCGGTAATTGTGGTAAGGATGGTCATTATGCTAGAATGTGCAAGGAGCCACGGGGTAAGTGTACTGAATGTGGTGCAGATGAGCATGTAGCTAGGGTATGTAGGAAGAAGGGAGTAAGTCAGCCAGGATGTTCGGGAAACTAGAGTGTAAGAGGGTTCAGCTGGGTGAATCCTCGAGTGTGTGCGGAGTGAATGTGATGCATGTTCGTGAAGGTTTACTACATGAAGACGTGATGGGCGAAAGAGCTTATGACTGCATGAGTGCAAAAGTAAATTTTAATGGAATAGAGCTAGTTGGTCTGATTGATACTGGTTGTGGTGTCAATTTAATGTTTAGGAATGCATACGATAAGGTAAGGGATGTGTGTGAATTTAGGGGGTGTAAAGGTGAAGTGAAAGGTATCGGTAATTTAAGTATGTCTGTGCAAGGAATGTTAAGTGAAAATGTTATGATTGGGGGGCTGATGATGGAAGATAATGATTTTTATGTGGTTGAGGGAGTAAATGACAAATACGATGTGTTGTTAGGTTATAACTTCTTAAAAAAATGCGGTATGATTGTACATCCTAGTGTAAATATAATAGAGATGAAAGTTGAGGGTAAATTTTGTGAGGAATTTTATTTGAATGAAGATGGTAGTGTATGTACGAAGGTATGGAAAGGTGTGCCGTTAATAGCAAAAGAAGGTGTTAAATTGTCAAAAGATGCGAGTGAGGTTGTCAGTGTAAAAGTTGCATGGCCGAATAGTCTGGGAATTGCCAATAGTGACAATTGTGAATATGTAGTGGAAGGTTCGGAAGCAAGTAATTTGGTGAAAGCAAGTGTGCATGTGTATGACGGTATTTTGAATATGCAGGAGCCGAAGGTGTATGTGAGCTTGTTGCCGACTGTAAGGAGGAAGAGAATACGGGGTATACGTGAGGGTGATTGCATGGGATGTATGTATAAGTTGGTCAATGTAGAGGATGAAAGGTATGTTAAATTGAGACGTGTTATGACGGGTAAGATAAAGCTGGATGACGATTGGGACTATGAAAGTTTGAAAGAAAGAATTAATGTAGATGAGAATACAAGTGAGGGAGAAAGGGAACAATTGTATAGGATGTTATGGGATAGACGGAGAGTTTTGAGTCGCGGTGACGAGGATTGTGGGGGATCAAAGCTGCCTGAATTTAAGATAGTTCTTAGTAATGATACCCCCATATATCAGCGTCCCCGACATTTTTCTCCGCCTATTGCCAGAGAAATAGAAGAGCAGTGCCAGGAGTTAGAGTAAATGGGTGTAATAGAAAGGAGTGAGAGTGCCTGGAATAGCCCTATTGTACCTGTAAGAAAGCCGGATGGAAGTTTACGTATGTGTATTGATTATAGGAAGGTGAATGAAGTAACTGTTAAAGAACGTTTCCCAATGAATGTAGTGTCTGACTGTGTGTATAAGATGCATGGTATGAAAGTTTTTACAAAGTTAGATTTAGTTAGGGGCTATTACCAGATGCCCCTGCAGAGGGGAGCAGGCCCATTACAGCATTTTTGAGCAGTAATTGTCATTATCAGTTTAAGAGATTAAGTTTTGGCCTTGCTAATGCGCCTGCTGCCTTCCAGAGGGCGATGATTGTAGTTTTGGCTGGGTTTGATAGACAGAAGGTGACTGTTTTTATTGATGATATTTTGATTGCTAGTGAGACTGTTGAGGAACACATGCAGTTGCTTGAAGCAGTATTAGAACGGCTGATAGAAGTTGTTGTGAAAGTTAAGCTTGAAAAGTGTACATGGTTGGCCGGGGAGGTGGAATTTCTTGGGCATGTAGTGAGTGAATCGGGTATAAGGAAGAGTGAAAAGTTTGTGAGTAAGGTGAGAGAGTTTCCACGTCCTCATACGGTGCGTGAGTTGAGAGGTTTTCTTGGGTTAATTGAATTTGGTCAAAAGTTTGTCAGAGATTGTTCGGGAATAGGGAAGCCTTTGAATGAGTGGACAGGTAAGAGAAATAGTACGAGACTGAAATGGGATGAGCGTATGATTGAAGTATTTGAAAACTTGAAAGAAGAGGCTATGAGAGACGTCACTTTGGCTTTTCCCGATTATAGTGAACATGCGAGTATGCTAGAGTTATATACGGATGCTAGTGGGATTAGTATGGGTGGTTGCTTGGTTCAAATGCAAAGAATAAACGGAGATGAACAGTTGAGAGTGATAGCATATGTAAGCAAAGCATTTAATAAGGCTGAGCGAAAGTATTCCAATATTGAAAGGGAGTTGGCTGCGATAAGGTTTTGCGTGAAAACGTTGAAGGTATTTTTGTATGGTGTGAAATTTATTGTGCGTACTGACCATCAGCCCCTAGTGTACATGATTAGGAAAGAGTCTGTGAATGCTAGAGTTGCGAGGACAATAGAGGATTTGAATGAATTTGACTTTAAGCTAGAATATGTACCTGGGAGTAAGAACGTGATAGCAGATGCGATGTCAAGAATGCATTGTAAGATAGAAGAGAGTAGCGAGAATGATAGTAATTTTGAAAGGTTGCCGGAAGATTTAATGGTGGTACAAAGTTTTGAAGGGGATGACATGGTGTATAAATGCATTTTGTGTGGGTTAAATAAGGTTAAATTGAAGGGTTTGAATAGGGATATACCTGCTAGTATAGATGAGCTTAGAATGAGTGTTAGGAATGAAGTATCGAAAGAAATGGCATATAAGGAGGAGGATAGTATGCTTGAGGGTGAATTGTTATCAAAAGTATTGTTGGTAGTAAGTATGTTATATGGTGTCACTGTTTATTTGTATTTTGGGTGGAATCGTCCGATGCAGTACCGAGCAAATAAGAGATTGAAAGGGAGTATATATTGACGTTACAATGTAATGAAAGATGTTGCAAGTTGTTGAGTAAGAAGGAGGATTGTCTGAGTGACTTGAATCCGAGTGGTATGAGCATGGAAGATAGTGAAGATGACCATGGGTGTGATAAGGATGACCCTATTGATAGGAGAGTAAACATTTGTATGCATGGTGTAAAAGGAAGAATGATGACGTATGTGGGTATAAATGAGAATGAATACTGTAGTTTAATTGATACAGGTGCGCAAGTGTCATTAGTGAATATGTCTGTTATCAAGGAAATAGAGCGGTACAATTGGGAAGTGAAAAGGCAATGTACGAGTGTGAGAATTCATGGGATAGGTAAAGGAAGTTTGCTAGTTTGGGAAGAAGTGCGTTTGAAAGTAAAACCGGGAAGTATGGAGGTGGAACATAATTTTATTGTAATGGGAGAGAATGAGATGCCTAGTTGTTTTTTTTATAGGAATTGACTTTTTAAGATTGCATGATTTATCAGTTGATATTGGTAGTGGTTTGCTTCTGAAGAATGGATGTGAAGTAGTTGTGATAGAAGATAATAGTGTATTTATGGTGAATTTTGTTAGCATGGTTGATATTACGAGGAGTGAGGATGATCTACTGACTAAAGAGGAGGTGGAAGAAATGCAAGATGAATGTGAGGAAATTAAAAGGTTACGTGAATGTATGTTGAATAGTATTGAGGTAGAAGAATGGCTGTCTGATTTAGAGGTGTATAAGAAAGTTAGTAAGAGACTTATTGTGTGTAAGAATATTGTTTATTTTCTACATAAAGGAATGGATGAAGATATATATGTTCCTGTGTTTCCAATGCATGCAGCAGTAAGTATGTGTATTTTAGTGCATGACAGATATGGGCATATGGGTAAGAATAAATTATGGGAATGCATGCGTGAGAGATTGTTTACACCTGGGTTGAGTCAGATATGTAAGGATGTAGCGACTACGTGTGAAGATTGCCAGAAAGGGAAGTATCAGAGAGTGCATGCTAATCCGCCTGTTTTGAGATTACGTATGAAAGAACCATTTGAGATGTTTGTGATTGATTGTGTTTCGTTGCCTGTGACTGCGAGAAGACATGTGGGAATGATTGTTATGGTTGATCACATGAGTAAATTTACCTATGCAATACCCATCAAGGATAAACGGAGCGAGACTGTTGCAAGAATGGTTGGTCAAGTGATGTTGCCGATGTGTGTGTGTAAGCCTGTGAGAATGTTAAGTGATAATGGCCCTGAGTTTGTTGGATGGGAGTTTGAGCAGATGTTAAGAGAATGGGGTATTGAACGTGTGTATTCGACTCCTTATATGCCAAGTGCGAATGGGTTCGCTGAAAGGACTGTAAGAACATTAACTGAAATTTTGCGAATGATGAGTACATGTGGTAATGATTGGGATTTGTATGTTGGTAGAGCGTTGTGGGCTTACAATGCAACAGTGCATAAGAGTACGGGTATGTCTCCATGTAAGTTTGTGTTAAATTTTGAAAAGATAATAAGACCGAGGTTGGGTGTGTCGGAGGATGATAGAGATGTGTGGAGGAAAGCAAATAAGAGGTTTGAAAGCTTTAAAGTTGGTGAGAGAGTGATGAAAGAAGTAATTGAAAAGGGTAGAATGAATGTAAATAAGGTGCGTGATAAATTTGAAGGTCCCTATGAGGTGTTAGAAGTTGGTTCGAGTGGATTAAGTTACGTTTTGGGTAAGTTGTGTGTGGGTGGTATTGTGGAAAAAATTAGGGCCCACTACAACCAGTTGCGTAAATGGAAAGAGGTACCTAAGTATATCCAAGAGAATGGGATGAGTAAATGGTTGAAAAGGAACAAGGGTGAACCTAGTATGTATGAGGACTTAGGTCTGGAAGGTAAACAGTTGGTGTTAGTAGAATATAAGAAAAGGAAGAATACAAGAGCTTTAAGTAAAGATGAAAGAAAGGGAAATTTTATAAGTAAAAGTGAGAATAGAAATAAGTATGACAAGGGTGTAAATGTGCAAGTGTGTATGGAAGATAAATGTGTTGATACAGATGAATCATGGCTGAGTATGAATGATACCTATAGTGTGTGTGGCTTTTCCTTAGGTGATGTAAAAGAAAGGATGACGAATGCGAGAGTGAGAGATAGGAGAATGATTAGTAGCATGAATGAATCTTTTACTGAAGTTGAGAATGTGTTTGATGAAATGGATGAACTGTTTACAGAAATGAGTGTAATTATAGGGCTAGATGAGAACGAGGTAGATATGATTGTACATGATATATTAGATGATAGGGATTTAGATAGGAATAGTGTTAATGTAGCGAATGATTGTGATAAGGAAGAAGTGAATGAGAGAGTATATGGAGGCCCAGTTACTCAGAGTGGAGGTCCCGTTCCCGACTGCGACTGGGTTATGAAAAAAATAATGTAAGTGTTGTGTGAGAAGGATTTGGCAAAGTAAGGGGGGAGGAATGTGGAGGATTTAATTTTTGTTTTATTTTATTTTTTGTTTTTGCCAAATCCTGAGAGAGAGAGAGAGAGAGAGAGAGAGAGAGAGAGAGAGAGAGAGAGAGAGAGAGAGAGAGAGAGAGAGAGAGATTGTGTTAGCGAGCGAAAGTAGTTAGGTTAACGATCGCTTGTGGTGAGAAAGACTGTTGGTTTAAATGAGATTGTTTGTTTACATTTTGTAGTTAGGTTACGACAGTGGTGAATGTTTCGGAGCGAATGCTTTTTTTATTGGACTGCAGCTTGAGACAGTTCGTTTGTGAATGCTGGATTATTATTTTTTTTGACCAGCGTGGAAGTGATTTTTATGTTCTGAGTAAGTACAGTTTTGTTTATCTTTGCTTGTCGTGATTGTGAATGATAGGAACAATTTATTATTTATCTTTGATTATAGTGCGTTAGTTCAGTTAGTTAGGAGTGTTCATAAGTGTTTTTCTTTTTCATATTGGCAGGCCGTAATTCCTCCTTTGGTGAGGCTAACTCCTTTGAAGAGTTATTTTCCGAATGCTGATATATAGCTGATGACCTGGCCTGTGATTGATTTTGTATTAAGACTGCTCTTTGGATTGACGATTGTTGATGACCGGCCCGTTTACTTCCGATTGATGATGATGATGATAATGATGATGAGTATAAGTACCATCCTAATCACCGACACAGTTGTGGCAAATTGCCACACAGTTTAATGTTATTTTAAAAGCTGTGATTGTGATAGTTGCCGTAAAAGACTGTCGGCTTTGTGTTAGTGTTCATATATATATATATATATATATATATATATATATATATATATATATATATATATATATATATATATATATATATTTATTTTTGGGTGTTGGTTTGCGGTGTAATTTAAGTTTGTTAGAGTTTTTTTGAGTTTATTTGGATGGTATTACGTTTTATTTATCTTTAGTGTTAAGTTTTGATTAGTTTAAAGTGTTAAGTTTTGATTAGTTTAAAGTGTTAAGTTTTGATTGGTTTAAAGTATTTATTTTGAGTGTGGATGATCTATGATTTATTTTAAGTTTTAAAAATTATAGTTTTAAGGTTATGTTTTGTTTTGTTTTGTCCTTTTGTCCAAGAGTCTGGTTGTAGATTACGTAAGGGGAAAGTTTGTTTTGTGGAGACCATTGTCAGTAAGTGTGATTCAGGGTGTGGGGGTTGTCCTTGCAACATCCCGCCACAACTCAGTCCTTCATACACCAGGTATCAGATCATGTGTGTCCGCATCTCCCTGGTCCACTTCTGAAATTGCGTCTGGGTATCTGTTGAGGATGAGGTTGAGCAGGACAAAGACACACATGGTGATCAGGTTGATGGTATCGGGGTTCTGATGCATCGTCGTGTAGAATCAACGGAACCTTTGACATAAAATTCCAAAGGCATTCTCCACGACACGTCGGGCACGAGACATCCTGTAGCTATATATGCGTTCTCGTAGGACTTGGGACCGATGGGAGAATTGTTTCATCACCCAGGTTCGGAGAGCAAATGCGTCATCACCTACGAAGTGATAGGGCACTGGATGGTCATCCTTAGGGAGTGGTTCTGGTTGAGGCACTCAAGCTCTGTTCTCTTCTACAACATCATGCAGGGAACAGTTGCTCCTTGTTCCTCCATCTGACGCACCACCCTCTGCCCCAACATCGACAGAGAGGAACTTGTAGGTAGCATCTGCCACTGCCATGTGTACAATGCTTTGGAAGCCCTTGTAGTTGTAGTAGTAAGAGCCACCATTGGGTGGCTTCTTTATGGCAATGTGCTTTCCGTCCACAGCCCCAAGAAAGTTGTGGTAATTCTATCTGGAGCTGAACCTGGCAGCAACTTCCTTCCAGTCCTCTTCAGTTTTGGGGCAGCGCAGCACTTCGTCCTTGTAGACCGCGATGATGACTTTAGACACCTCGGCCATGAACTTGCAGATGGTACTTGCTTCAACCGTGAAGCTGTACTGCAGACTTTGATAGGAATTTCCAGTGGCTGAAAAGCGTAGGGTGGCAGCCAGCTTGAGTCCAACTTGAAGCGGTTCCCTCATGAAGGTGGACTGCTTCTGAAGGCGAGGGGTTAACTTCTCAACCATCACTTGGAACAGGTCAGCTGTGATTATGAGGTAATTTTTGTAGCCCCTTTGATCTTCCTTGTGGAGTTCAGTCAATAGACTGTCATACTGTCCAAACTCGTGCCTTCTGGTTATCCATTCCCTGACCTACACTTTACTTTGTATCTTTCTTCGAGGTGGAGTTGCCTTTTGTTTCTCTTGTGCCTCTGCCACCCTTTTCTGCTGCTCGTCAACAATGGCTAGAGCAGCTGCCAGGTATAGGTATCTTCTCCTCTTTGCAATGGTGTCTCTAACAGTAAGCATGGTTGTCTCATCCAAAGCCAATCCGAGAATGACCAATGGTTGGAGAGGGCCCATTTTTATATGGCATGGCCAAGTCGGCATGACACAATCCGAATTACATGAACTCGTCGTGCCAATGCGGGAAGTGCGCAAACTATGCATGAACTCGTCCTGAACTCGTCGTGCCAGTTCGTGTCAATGTGGACACCAACAGGCACGCATTCGTAAACTATTCATGAACTCGTTGTGAACTCATCATGAACTATGCGTGAACTCGTCGTAAACA
>NC_090728.1:114232099-114244599 GCF_036898095.1 Palaemon carinicauda | reverse complement strand
GGAGCCTTAGTATACTTTATCATACTCCCCGGTTGCTTTCTTTTCTTCGGAGAAGGTATGCAATCCCTTTCCCTCTGTTTAAGCCTTGGGCTTATCCCTAAGTGGTTTTTTCCGAATTTATTTTCGATAAAACTATACTAGGGTGTTACTGTACCTTCCTGTTCCAGCAAAGTCTGGTTCAAAGAGGGACAGAACAACAGAGTTTTTAGTCTGAGTTCGTGTTGTCTGGCTTGGGGCAGAGTCCCCCTCGCTGACCTAACACTTACAAAGGGAGCTTAGCTCCCTTAGGTCACTACCGAAGGTTTCTGTAAGTTATGATTCCTTCTTTTGTGATCGACCAGACTAAGTCCTGTTGCTGTTCTCGGGGGAGGATAAAATCTTCCCTTGGGAGTAGCAACGCCTTCCTTGCTTTGGTGCTCTGGAAGCTGGCAAGTATTGCTGGCCCTTTCCCTTAGATCTCCCTTAGGCTAAGACAAAGTTCTTGGCTGCGGGTGATCTGTCACTAAAGCAAGGTTGGCAGGACCCTCTTGTCCCTTCCCCCTCTATCTCCGTAATGGCCTAGCCATTACTGTACTGTACCTTGCCGGCCGGTAGAGCTGGTCGGCAGGGGTATTACTGTACTGTACGTCATTCTACTTCTGGACCTAGTATAGGTTGGGATGTGGAATTGACTAAGCCCATTGCCGGCCGGCAGAGATGCTGGCCGGCAAGGGTCTTATGTTTTCGAGTGCTGCCCGGACCTCTCTTGGTCCCTCATCCATGCCTGCCGGCAGAGCAGGACGGCTTTGGTCAAGGAAGCCTGAATTAAGTTTCTCCCCTTCCTTATATGCACTCTACGGTTGCCGGGCTTGGGGGGTTATGTACACTCTTATCCCGGCATCCATTCTATTTTTTTCTAGTGCTGTACCTGTCCCGGCTGCCGGCCTCATAGGCCGGCAGCCGGGCAGGTGTAGTCTTCTGGTTCTTTTGCTGCCGGCTGGCATCGGTCTTGTACCTTTGCCGGCCGGCTTATGTCAGTCCTTGTCTGCCGGTCACCAAGAGTGTGGCCGGCAGCTGGGTACTACCTTGTGTAGTTGCTGGCCGGCAGTCATTGCCGGCCAACACTGGCTGTTGCCTGCCGGCAGCTGCTGGCGACCGGCACAGGCATTTGAACCAGATTGCTGCCGCCCTATAGCTGTTAAGTAGTATACTTTAAAGCTAGTTGTGGTGTGTGCCGGCCGACAAAGGCAGGCCGGCACACATCCTCCTATACTGTACTAGTATTCTTCTGTATAGCATATACAGTAAGAAGAAAACTATAGTAAAGGTTTAGGTACAGCACTGTATCTTCTAACACTATTGTGCTTTCTTGCACAGCCCTTTGCTGTTGCCCTCAGATAGGAAGCAGAGTTCTTCCCTGTCTATTATCCAGGATTTTAAAATCATTGCCTAGGTGTGAGCTCCACCTGTTTCCTCTGGAAACCTTGCATTGGTTACTCTAGTAGAGATAAACCATTTTGATTTTATTATCTGGAAGGCTGCAACAATGGGTTGTGAGGGAAACACAAGTGTGTGTCTTTCCTTTCTGAATTGTTATGCTATACTATGCATATCCAGTGATACATAGTTCACTTGATACTCATAGAAATTTCTTCTCTTTACAGAAGGACACTCCGAAGTGGGGAAGTGCTTTCTGCAATGTCAGCAGCAAGAACTCTGCGGACATGAGTTTTGTAGGAGACACGCAGCATACGCTGTCTCCAAGGATGATCTCCGGTATTGGGACCCTCAGGTATGTACTGTGTGCACTAACCTGATTAATGAGACATTTAAATAGCTAGGAAGAAGCTTCGTACCTGGGTAAGGGGCTTCCAAAAGAACACTTCTGGCCCTTATCTTCCAAGTGAGAAGATGAGGGCGTATTTTTTCCCTAAGGCATCAGCTGATGCAGTGATTCCCCAGCCTCAAGAGGAGATCCCCTAAGTTCAGATCCAGGTGGATGCTGAAGTCGCGGTCGCGATGCAAGACATCCAGCTAAATGACAGGATATCTGATGTGGACGGGTGTCAGGAGGAAGACCTCCTGGCAGAAGCCCAGGATGAAGTTCAAGCCCCTCTACATCGGCCAGTCTCCCAGTAGAGCTGGTACAGGCCCTCTCTTCTATTGTTGGAATGATCCAACAAATGCAGAAGGAGAATCAGGAGAAGGCGGCTGCAATGGAACTGCGAATGCAGTGCCTTGCAGAATCTCATGGGCCGCAGAAAAAGCTCAATGTGAAAGACCTTCCCTTGTGCTCAGATGCTAACCCATGGAGGTATGCTGAGCACATGCCGATGACGACTGGAAAGATCGTCATCTCGGATAAGCTGGGCTCAGTTTCCCTGGAGGGTGGAATTCAGGCCCAGCAAGGCATCATATCCGGACTGTTATGTCCGGCTGAGGAAGGAACCAGCTTCAAAGGAGGAGACAGAGCCGATGGAGGTCATAGTGATTGACCATGCTAAGGCTCAAGCTCTACTTTCATCCTCGATGAAAGAGAGGGGCTTCTCTAACTCAAAGGTAGCTGCATTGAATAGGAAGCTCCCTTCCTTTGTGTCCTCGCCTACTAGAGCCTTCCCCCTTTTTACAGAAAGGGTTTCTGGCTGTACTAAAAGCAATCGAGGCCGGCAAGTCTTGCCCCTCCCTAGAGGAGTGTAAACCCTTGTCGCTGGCCCTGCCTATGGACCACAAAGACTGGAAGGACGTCCATCTTACGTTCTCAGTGGGAAAGTTGGAGGCTGATATTGCCGGACGTCAGTTCAGCAAGGACCTCCCTAAGCTGTCTGACTTTCTTTTGCGAAGTGAGTTCGATACAAAAGAAAGACTGACTGCCTCAATGTCTCTTCAGACTACTCTCGAGACGATGGCAAGTGACCCCAAGGTCCTTGAAATGTTCATGGTAGTGGCCAAGCCTCATCTGGCCACAGTGACGAAGGACCTTTATGGCTTCGTCAAGGCAAGGAGAGCTTGTAGGGAGTTCGTGTTTACCTCGGCTACGGTGAGGCACGAGCTAAAGAAACTAATCTCCTCCAACATTTGGGGAAAAGACCTTTTTTCCCTACCGACTTGGTCAAAGAAGTTTTTGATAAAGCCGCCTTGGATTATAGAAACCTTCTCCAGAAGTGGGGCCTGGCTATCAAAAGAAAGTCTTCCCCGGATGAGGGTCCTCAACCAAAGAGGAAGACTATGAGGACTAGGCTACCGTCTTGGCCAGCCAAGTCTCTTAGACAGCAACAGCAACTGCAATTGCCATTGCCCCCAGTGCCCCAGATCGTGGCACAAACCCCGACCACCTTTCAGTGGGTACCCCAGGCCGTGTCGACACAGTCCACGGCATTCACCCCAGCGTTCGAAGGGCAGTCTACTTCCTTTCGAGCTAAGCCTAGAGGAGCAGCCAGAGGCTCGTCTAGACGCCCCTCAAGGGGAAGGGGATTCAGGGGTGGTCGTGGTCAGGAAGGCAAGACCTCAGGACGGCAGTCCAAGTGAGGTGATACCGGTAGGAGGGAGACTTCTGAAATTTCGGGATTGGTGGACCTTCGATCCCTGGGCCCACAGCCTACTCAAGAATGGACTGGGCGGAAGCTGGTACAGCACTCCACCCCCGTACCTTCGGTTTTTCCAACACTCCACCCCCGTTATGGAGGAGTACGTTCAAGAACGGTTGGAGAAAAAGGGTGAAGCCCATCAATTTCTAAGGGAGGCTGTTTTGTGTTCCCAAGAAAGACTCGGAAAAGCTCAGAGTCATTCTGGACTTGTCACCACTTAACAAGTTCATAGTGAATTGCAAATTCAAAATGCTAACACTGCAACACATAAGGACCTTACTGCCCAAGAGGGCATATTCCGTCTCTATAGACTTGTCAGACGCCTACTGGCACATTCCAATTAGCCATCGACTCTCCCCCTACCTAGGGTTCAGGCTACAACGAAGACTATACGCCTTCGGAGCCATGCCATTCGGGCTAAACATAGCCCCAAGGATTTTTACGAAGCTTGCGAGCGTAGCTCTCAAACAATTTCGCCTAAAGGGAATTCAGGTAGTAGCCTACCTGGACGACTGGTTGGTGTGGGCAGCATCCGAGACAGAATGCTTGCAAGCTTCCAGTCAAGTGATCCAGTTCCTAGAGTACCTAGGCTTCAAGATCAACAGAAAAAGTCTCGACTTTCTCCATCTCAAAAGTTCCAGTGGCTAAGATCCACTGGGACCTTTTGTCACACCGTTTCTCCACCCCGGCGAAGAAAAGGAAGGAGATAGCGGGTTCTGTCAAGAGACTTCAAGATTCCGAAAGGATATCAAGACACGAGCAGGAGAGAGTACTGCGCTCTCTCCAGTTTGCTTCGATGACAGACCCAGTGCTAAGAGCACAGCTAAAGGATGCAATCGGAGTTTGGAGAAGTTATGCATCAAACGCGTGAAGAGATCTGAGAAGACCAGCCGCTTCGGCTAAGTACTCTTCTCAGGCCTTGGTCCCAAGCCAGACATCTAAAGAAGTCAGGTTCTTCTTCAGCCACCTCCCCCGTCGGTGACGATTCACTCAGACGCCTCAAAGGAGGGATGGGGAGGTCACTCTCATCGGAAAAAAGTCCAGGGGACTTGGTCTAGGCTATTCAGGACCTTTCTCATAAAACTTTCTAGAAGCTAGGGCAGTGCTCCTTACCTTAAAGAAAGTCTCCCCGCGTCATTCGTTCCACATAAAGTGGTAATAGACAGCGAGGTAGTTGTAAGATACTTGAATCGACAAGGATCGAGGTCACTACCTCTCAACCAGGTGATGTTGGCCGTCTTCTGATTGGCGGAAAAGAAGAAGTGGTACCTGTCGGCAGTTCACCTTCAAGGAGTCCGCAATGTGACAGCGGACGCTCTATCCAGGTTCACACCGATAGAGTCGGAATGGTCCTTAGACGCAGGATCATTCTCCTTCATTCTGAATCAGTCCCAGAACTGCAGATAGACCTCTTTGCGATGAAAGACAACAAGAAGTTGCCCCTGTACGTGCCCCGTACGAGGACCCCTTAGCGGAAGCAGTGGACGCGATGTCCCTCGACTGGAACAGATGGTCCAAGATTTATCTGTTCCCTCCTCACAACCTTCTGTTGAGGGTCCTCAACAAACTGAGATCCTTCAAAGGGTAGCGGCAATAGTGGCCCACAAGTGGCCGAACAGCGTGTGGTTCCTCCTGGCATTGGAACCGTAGCTGAAGTTTGTACCACTACCAGATCCAGTTCTGACCCAGCGAGTCCAGAAGTCAACTGTCTGCGCTTCATTACAGTAAACCCGGACCCTGCAGTTCATGATTTTCTCTCCCTAGCGGTGAGAAAGCGTTTCGGGATTTCGAAAGCCAGTATAGACTTCCTTGAGGAATATAAATGCAAATCTACTAGAAGGCAATATCAGTCATCTTAGAGAAAATGGGTGGCCTTTTGTCAAGGCGAAGATTCCGCAGGAGATCTTGACAGACTTCTGCTTATCCTTTTTCCCCACCTCCATGGTCAAGGGTTGGCAGCGAACACGATTTCAGCGTGTAAGCCTGCTTTGACAAGACCCATTCTATATGCCTTCCAGGTCGACCTAGGTAACGAGATCTTTAATAAAGTCCCGAAAGCCTGTGCTAGGCTCAGACCTTCAGCACCTCCAAAGCCCATTTCATGGTCTTTAGACAAGTTCTTCATTTCACTTCTCTGTTGAGCAATGAAGAGTGTGCATTAAAGGATTTGACACAAAAGTTATTTTCCTATTTTGCACTCGCATCCGGGGCCAGGGTTAGTGAGATTGTAGCCTCTCGAGAGAGGCAGGTCGTGTTCAGTTCCTGGATGGGGAAGAACTGAACCTGTTTCCGGATCTTACGTTTCTCGCCAAGAATGAGTTACCCACCAACAGGTGGGGTCCCTGGAGAATCTGCCCTCTGAAAGAAGATGCATCTCTATGTCCAGTAGAATGCCTAAAGGTCTATCTTCATAGAACTTCAGACTTCAAGGGTGGTCAACTATTCAGGGGAGAAACATCAGGCTCAAATTTATCTCTGAATCAACTCAGAGCGAAAATCACATATTTTATTC
The DNA here is from genome assembly GCF_036898095.1 of Palaemon carinicauda. Classification (NCBI taxonomy): domain Eukaryota; kingdom Metazoa; phylum Arthropoda; class Malacostraca; order Decapoda; family Palaemonidae; genus Palaemon; species Palaemon carinicauda. Next base: position 114,238,524 of record NC_090728.1, on the reverse strand, counting down.
GCAGAGCGGATCCTGACAATACACCCGCAGGTCACGATCCGAGGAAAGTTGCCTCATTCTTAAATTTCTTTAATTGTATGGATTTTGAACATCTCCGTTCATACACTGGCTGGAAGTCTTCCAGAGTGTTCTTTCGCCACTATGCGAAGCAAGTAGAGGAACTAAAAGAGATCTGTGGTAGCAGTGGGTCGCAGTGTTAACCCTACTGTTTAACTCTGCGAGGAACAGTGGTCTTAATTGGGACGATTAATTCCAGGGTAAGTGTGTAGTTACATACTGTACTACAAACTAAGTGAGGGTACTGTGTTGCCCATCCAGACTGTTCCATTTCCGAAGGTGAACCTAGCATAAGTGTAGACATGTGTGCCGAGCGTTTCTAACGCTAATGTCATTGATTTGTAATACAGGCTTTTATGACTTTGATACCTTGGTATCTTAAAAGTGGCATCTAATGTTTTTTCTTTCAGACAAACAAGCTCTGTTTACTATCATACTTATGCTTAAAGTTTTGGGTTATCCTCTTCTTATATATATATATAAATATATATATATATATATATATATATATATATATATATATATATATATATATATATATATATATATATATATATATATATATATATATATATATATATATATATATGTATATATATATATATGTATATATATATATATATATATATATATATATATATATATATATATATATATATATATATATATATATATATATATATATATATATATATATATATATATATATATATATTTGTGGTTAACCTGTCTATTTATTGCCTGTCAATAATCTGGTTCTTGAGAACCTTGCGTCTCCTTCACCTGTGTCAATTTATTGGTATAATTGAGCATTCATTCTATGTACCTTATCTGGGATAATTCTAATAGAATTGTTCCTTTATGCAAGCTATGTTGCATTGGTTTTCCTCCTATGCGGATATAAAACCTTTGTCCAATACAAGTATTGTGCGGAAAACTGGTCGATATTTCATATTGACGCAGTGGTCCTTTACAAACTATGCTTTACTTAATATAGGGCGAGACCACTATATTAGCTTGCCTGGTATTCATACATAGATATATGTACTCTTCGAGACTTTTCCAGAGTCTAGTAGGACTCTTCCCTGTAGGGGGCAGGAAGCTCTAACATAGTTTATAGTTAGTTGAAAAGATGTATAACAGTAACATCTTAGGTCTCTAGGTCTAGTCGACCGGGAAAAAATTACCTCCGGGGAGTACGGCACGTTCTGAGAATCCACAGATACAGTAATGCTCTGGTACACTTCCATCAGGACGACATGGCTTGAGCCCAAAAAACCGATTTTGAGTGAAGCGAAAAATCTATTTTTGGGTGAGATGGCCATGTCGTCCTGATGGACCCGCCCTTGCCTTTCTAAGAAAGGGCTGTAGGACCCCTCCCTACATACAGTATCTGTAGCACCTCGTGTACGCTACAAGGAATACAGATGGCGCCAGGATTGGCGCCAGGCATGCATACGAATCGGGGGATAGGGAAGCCTTGGGAGCGGCTCCCCTTTTTCTTTCCCGAATTCGTATCTCGTCAATCTCCCTCCTACGAGACGAAATCTCTGTTCAGGTCGTAGATTGCCATGTGACGTGTCTAGAATACGTCCTCTGATATGTCGCGATATCCCTTTCACGAGGGATACTCGCTCCAGGAGTTAGAATTCTGGTACCTTAAGGTAAATTCTCTGGGAATATCGCCGTAGTTGTAATATACCCTAGGAAGCTACCCTATAGGAACTTCCATCAGGACGACATGGCCATCTCACCCAAAAATAGATTTTTCGCTTCGCTCAAAATCCGTTATATATATATATATATATATATATATATATATATATATATATATATATATATATATATATATATATATATATATATATATATATATATATATATATATATATATATATATATATATATATGTGTGTGTGTGTGTGAGTATATATATATATATATATATATATATATATATATATATATATATATATATATATATATATATATATATATATATATATATATATATATATACATATATATATATACATATATATATATATATATATATATATATATATATATATATATATATATATATATATATATATATATATATAAATATATGTATATATATATATATATATATATATATATATATATATATATATATATATATATATATATATATATATATATATATATATATATATATACTTACATAGAACACACCCGCATATATATGTGTATATATACATATACATATATATAAAACACACACACATATATATATATATGTATATATATATATATATATATATATATATATATATATATATATATATATATATATATAAATATATATATATATATATATATATATATATATATATATATATATATCTATATATATATATATATATATATATATATATATATATATATATATATATATATTTATATATATATATATATATATATATATATATATATATATATATATATATATATATATATAAATATATATATATATATATATATATATATATATATATATATATATATATATATATATATATATATATATATATATATACATATATATATAGATAGATATATATGTATATATATATATATATATATATATATATATATATATATATATATATATATATATATATATATATATATATATATATATATATATATATATATATATATGTGTGTGTGTGTGTGTACAGAGAGAGAGAGAGAGAGAGAGAGAGAGAGAGAGAGAGAGAGAGAGAGAGAGAGATATGTAAGCACGAACTATTCTTTACAGCACAATGAATGAATTCTCGACTATCGGACTACCGGACTGTCTGTCATGCAAACGCTTATCTGTCGACAAAAAAAAATATATCAGTCGATGTAATATCTGTTCATGTCAAATTGATTTTTCTTTTACGTCGCAAGTAACATTTTGCTTTTTCTAAATGTATCTTCAATAATTCCAAAACCGTATTTGAAAGGAAAAAAAAAATTAACCTTACTACGAAAAGTTCTGTATATTCGTTTTAACCTTAAATAACTTTGATTTTCCTGTGTATCTTAGAGAAATTCAGAAATTCAATGTAATTAATTATGGGAAATTTTGCAAAGTAACAATCATGAATTTAAATTACTCCGTATTTGAACTGGTATTATCAACCACTAGAAAACCTTGCCTAACTCTTTCCAAAATTTTTATAAGAATATAATTACTGTTTTAGTAGATTAACTTAACTTTGTCACACGTTTTATGTAATTATCTCTAATATGAGGAATTCTATAATAATATCTTTGCTCCTGTAATGTGAAGGATCGTGAATTTATGTGATGAAATTCAAAAGAAAAATCATATTTTTTTTAAGTTATCATTACTATTATAGATTAACCCGATGTCTATTTTTTCCCTATATGCGTTTAATATAACAGATATCTTAAGATTTCAATGTTATAAAGAAGAGATATCTACAGAGAGAGAGAGAGAGAGAGAGAGAGAGAGAGAGAGAGAGAGAGAGAGAGAGAGAGAGAGAGAGAGAGAGAGAGAGAGAGAGATGTATTAGTTATTATCATTCTATAGGACATAAAGATATATTTCATCCAATCGAGGTTATTTTGAAATGATGTCCTTGTCTGGGACATAAATGATTGGGTATTAATCTTCAATTACTGACAAATCCATAATTCAATTGCTTTTCTTTCTACCATTATCTATATATAAGGTGCTTATATTTCTTGGAAATATCACTAAAGTTGTAACATTGAGAAAAATTATTAATAGTATGATTTGATTAATTAGTATACCAAATAACATAAAAAGAATGAAAGCCATTTGATAGTTTAAAGATCGCTCCTTCCCGTAGATTCTCACTTTTCATGTAATACTTCCATTTAATAAGTTTATTTATTACTTCCGTTGGTGCTAAATTCCGTTATTCATCCAAGTCTTTTTAGATGTGTGCTTCTTTTATTCTTTGTTTGTATATCTAGTTATAACTATTCATCTAGATCACTATCAATTCAAAAAGAGATCACAAAATATCGTTATAGTCTATAAAACACATTATCGAAATATCTTTCAAATGAACACAGAATATATGAACATCTTTAGGATAGATAAAATTCAATATTGTCAACTAAAAGGAATGATATGGCATAGTAACAATAACCACATTGAGTATGATATGAGTTTTTAAAGTACAATGAATTCTGGTCCAAGTGTCCATAATGTGTTGCCTCTCATTTGGAGGTGAGACGAAGAAAAATAAAAAACTGGCAAGATGGTTTTTTTTAGACTTCTCGGATCATATTTTTCAGCATTGTGTGGCTAAAAGTAAGTAAACAATTGTTTATCCTGAATGAATATTGCGTGTTGTTTTTCTAAATATGTATATCAGGCAATTATTCTATGAAGGTTTTTTTTTTTTTTAGATAATCCCTTTATGAAGGTTTTAACAAATACATTGCTTAAATATTTATCAGTGATCAAGCATATAATTTTTCGTTATTTTGTCGATCATGTTGCATAAGTCGTTTTCTGAGAAGTTGGAGATTCTCTGAACTCTTTTCTTACATTAAAAGCTAACATTAAGAATTCACCTATTTCTCCTGAAATGATATTCCTCCTAGAATATTTTCATAAAGCAAACGGGTTTTGAAATAGCAACGTATTTGTTCAACGATAAAGAAATGCAATAAAATTATGCCAGATTTTGGTTAATGGCTGCTTACATTTTTCTGATAAGATTACGATAAAAATAAATGAACAGTATAAATAAAAAAAAAATTCCTTTATCGAATTGTTTTGTCAAATGCTGTAGTTGCTCCATTAGATATAACAAATGATAACTTTACTGTTTCAATGAAGTGTCTGCTTAAAAAAATCCGAACAGGATAATAAAAACTAAAGATTATAGGTGGTTTATTGTTAGTCCCGACAGCTTTTGTGAAATTGTTCTCTGTTGTTGTTGATTCCAAACACGCCAGTCTACGAACAATTCGTTCTATAAATTTTGGTTTTTTGGGTGGGGGTAGAAATGGTTGGGAAAAAGCAACATATTTACAATAGGTTTTATGGCCACTAGCTATCGACAGTATAGATACATACACTGTTCCGTTAATAGAGTATTTTATCAAATATTTAATAATTTTCTATCTTGATAATGAAAAGATAAGAAAATTCAATATGTGAATAAGAAAAAACTTTACTTATATGGAACTATTATTATTATTATTATTATTATTATTATTATTATTATTATTATTATTATTATTATCATTATCATCTAAGCTAAACCCTAAGGTGAAATATCCCAGTGTGAAGAAAGGGAACAAGGAAGTAAATATAAAATATGAGAACTAATGAGCAATTAAGATATTTCAAGAACACTAACAATATCAAAACAGATTCTTCATATATATACTATAAAAAGCGTTGTACCAAAAAATCGAGTCTAAGAAGTTTACGTAATATGTTTCCTATATTTCTATTTTCTAAATCTTAGGCTTCTTTTCCACTACCTCGTATAGTGGCTAAATAATAATCGTATCTTCGAGCCTGTTTGCAAATGGCAAGGTTATTGTTAAGTTCTACTCGGTTGTTTTGGAAAATTATATCTTTAAATTCCAAAAAGGAACCCTGGACATACCATGGTATATCTTTGTTATGTGCCCTGTAATTAAATTCTTGTAAACCTGAAAATAATCTTCTCTAATAAGTGTATAATTCTCTTCATGATTACACTTTGCCAGTATGCGTGATTTCCTTGTCCGTAAGGTATCGAGGGATTTGAGACGTTCATGTAAGGAAAACATTCTTAAATAAGCTTGACTGGTAATAGAGAGTACTCTAATATATACCTCTATCATATATGGTCATAAACTCAGATGTTAGAAGGACAATTTCCCACTTTTGGTGGTGTTGTCACACTTCCTTTTCCAAGAAAAAAAAAATATATATATATATATATATATGTATATATATATATATATATATATATATATATATATATATATATATATATATATATATATATATATATATATATATATATATATATATATATATATATATGTGTGTGTGTAAACCAAATTATCACTACACTCATTTGAAGGGAGAAAAAGTTATAAAAGCGACACCAGGAAGACAGCCAGAGGAGACAAGTAACGTAATGTAAAATGTTAATTTTTCTATAAGAAATATTTTATTTCCAAAAATAAGGCAGATGAAGTGCTATTAACACTTTTTTTTCCGAATAATTCTGTTGATGATTCTGAAATCAGATACATAAATCTATATCACATGATTAAGAAAACAGAATATCTCATCGTGATAAATATTCATGTATTTCTTGAAGACA
>NC_090728.1:114217099-114227099 GCF_036898095.1 Palaemon carinicauda | reverse complement strand
TATATATATATATATATATATATATATATATATATATATATATATATATATATATATATATATATATATATATATCTTTATGTATATAAATACATATATCTATATTATATATATATATATAAAGAGCGGACGTGCTTGGAAAAGTCCACATTGCAGTACCTTTAGTGACATTTACTGACTGAGTTGTCAGGGTTGCTGTTTAAATAACAATAGTTCAATAGAGCAGTTATTGTTATGAACTATAGATACGTTTGACAGTATTGTTAGGGTCTGTGTGCTTGATTTAACACTTGCGTTCGCCCGCAAGGAACTCGCCAGCGGTCCATGAGGGGACTGAGACGGATGGTCCATACAGTGGGAAAGCAAACGCTTCGGTAAGTAAAAGTTATTATGAAGAGGTCTTTACACTTTAATGAAGGATGCTTGAGGTAGTAATGGGTTAGGCCAGGTAAAACATACCACCGATCGAATAACTATTTAGTGGAATTCGCTCATGACATTTGATTCCTTGAAGTTCCTATCAATGCTTAGTGCATATTTCTTAAAGATTCGATGTACAGACAGTTATTTGAAATGTGTTAATGACTGGGAACCTGACTATATTGTAACCAAGCGATTTACATGTCTAGTGTTATGAAGTTAATTGTATAATCAAGTTTATCATACCATAGTTCTGTATTGGAGATGTTCCTGAAATGTATATATTAAAGAAGGAAATAGAATACAAAGAAATTATAATTACTGGAATTATAGCAATATAGTTTCTCCAATAAAACATTGTTGATTTTAATGTAAAAAATCATTTTCTTTAGACATTTTCTTTTATCAATTGCAGAATTGTCACTATAAATACTTATGTTATGTTGATTTTCCAGTGACTCGACGAACAAATAAATTATGAAAAAAGTCGATGTTTCACTCCCTAACACACCCTGGGACTGCGCCACACATCCATAACGAACTAATTGAACGATGGTGTCGGAGATTAATATATAGATGAGGAATAATAAGTCTAATAGACCGTAAAATCCTGTCCAACACGTTAAGATGACGATCAGACTGGAGAACAATAAATTGATCATCGAAGACTTTAGAAAACTTTCCCAATAACTCAAATTTTATGCAATTGAGGAAGACACAGACCTCCTATGTTTCTCGAAAGTAAATCTGCTCTCACCAATCACACCTAAAATTTGAAGTGAATGAGAGTAAAAGAAACATTGTGAATGTTGATATCCGGATGTTGAAGAACCATTGTTCACTACCTACTTACAATCATAATTTCAGTCTTGTTAGAATTTAACTTCATGCACCATAATTTTCACCGTGAACTAATTTCAGCTAGATCTCTGTTAAGGAATACAGCAATCCCATATCTACATTCAGGAGATGAAATTGATGCAAAGTGAGTAGCCTCATCTGCATTATGCTACAAGCTTCACTTCTAGGCGAAACCACATGGCATGTGCGTATAGTAGGAAAAGTAATGGGCCAAGAACACTACCTTGAAGAATACCAGCGATCACATTCGTATAATCATTATGGTGGCAATCAACAACCACTCTTTGTGCTCTATTGTTTAAAATTTCAATAATGATGCTAAGAAAAGACACACCCACTCCAACTGCCACATATGTGACCTTCCCTAGCACCCCCTAGAATTAATTTCATCAAAACTGTGGTTGTTAACACCCCAGGTTCAGAAACGCTGGTCCAGGGTGTCTAATCCTGACCCAGATCTGAGTTAACCTCCTGGGTTTTGATTAGTCTATGGCGACTAATCCTGCCCCAGATCCTGAGTTAGCCTGCTGACCTTTGATTAGTCTATGCTGACTAATCCTGACCCAGATCTTGACTCACCTGGTGGCTTTTAATTGATCTATGGCGACCATTCCTGACCCAGCTCTGGGTTATCATGTTGGCCTTTGATTCCTTATGGGGACTAATCTTATCTCAGATTTGGGTTAGTCTGCTAGCTTTTGATTGGCCTATGGTGCCTAATAGGTAGTAGGTTGGTCAGAGCACCAGCCACCCATTAAGATACTACCGCTAGAGAGTTATGGGGTCCTTTGACTGGCCAGACAGTACTATACAACATTGGATCCTTGTCTTTTGTTTTCGATTAATTTTCGCTTTGCCTACAAATATACCAGATAGTCTGGCCTATTTTTCACATTTTCTCCTTTGTCCTAATACACCTAACAACACTGATATTACCAAATAATCCTTTTTCACCCCAGGGGTTACTGGCCTATCGTTGTTCAGTGTTCACTTTCCTTTAAGTAAGGGTAGATGAGACTATAGTTATGGCAAGCAGCTCTTTTAGCAGATGGACACTCCAAAATCAAACCATTGTTCTTTAGTCGTGGATGGTGCCATAGCCTCTGTACCATGATCTTCCAATGTCTTAGGTTAGAGTTCTCTTGCTTGAGCGCTATCTTATCTTTATTCCTCTTGTTTTGTTAAAATCTTTATAGTTCATATAGGAGATACCTATTTCAATGTTACTGTTCCTAATATATTCTATTTTTCCTTGTTTCCTTTCCTCCCTAGGCTATTTTCCCTGTTGGAGGCCCAGGGCTTATAGCATCCTGCTTTTCCATATAGGGTTGTAGCTTAGCAAGTAATAATAATAATAAGAATAATCCTGACCAAGATCTGGGACAGCTTCTGACTTTTGATTGGCCTATGGTGACTAATCCTGACCTAGATCTGGGTTTGATTGGTCTTTTGTGACTAATTCTGACCCAGATGTAGGCTTGCCTGCAGGCTTTAAGATACTACCGCTAGAGAGTTATGGGGTCCTTTGACTGGCCAGACAATACTATACAACATTGGATCCTTGTCTTTTGTTTTCGATTAATTTTCGCTTTGCCTACAAATATACTAGATAGTCTGGCCTATTTTTCACATTTTCTCATTTGTCCTAATACACCTAACAACACTGATATTACCAAATAATTCTTTTTCACCCCAGGGGTTACTGCCCTATCGTTGTTCAGTGTTCACTTTCCTTTAAGTAAGGGTAGATGAGACTATAGTTACGGCAAGCAGCTCTTTTAGCAGATGGACACTCCAAAATCAAACCATTGTTCTTTAGTCGTGGATGGTGCCATAGCCTCTGTACCATGATCTTCCAATGTCTTAGGTTAGAGTTCTCTTGCTTGAGCGCTATCTTATCTTTATTCCTCTTGTTTTGTTAAAATCTTTATAGTTCATATAGGAGATACCTATTTCAATGTTACTGTTCCTAATATATTCTATTTTTCCTTGTTTCCTTTCCTCCCTAGGCTATTTTCCCTGTTGGAGGCCCAGGGCTTATAGCATCCTGCTTTTCCATATAGGGTTGTAGCTTAGCAAGTAATAATAATAATAAGAATAATCCTGACCAAGATCTGGGACAGCTTCTGACTTTTGATTGGCCTATGGTGACTAATCCTGACCTAGATCTGGGTTTGATTGGTCTTTTGTGACTAATTCTGACCCAGATGTAGGCTTGCCTGCAGGCTTTTGATTGGCCTAAGGTGACTAATCTTGACCCACATATGGGCTATCCATCTGACATTTAATTGGTATATGGTTACTTAATCTAAACCAGTTTTGGGTTAACCTGCCGGCTTTTGATTGGCCTATGGTGACTAATTCTGACCCAGATCTGGGTTAGCTTACTGGCCTTTGATTGGTCTATAGTGACTAATGGTAACTCATATCTGCGTTAACCTACTGACTAATCCTGTCTTAGGTGTGGGTTATCCTGCTGGCTTTTGATTGACCAATGATGGCTCATCCTGACTAGATCTGAGTTAGCCTTCTTACCTTTGATTGGTCTAAGGTGACTAATCCTGAATCAGATCTGAGTTAACTTGTGGCTCCTGATTTGCTTATGGTGATTCATCCTGACTCAGACGTGAATTAGCCTATTGGTCTTTGATGGGCATATGGTGACTAATCCTGATTCAGATCCTGAGTTAGCCTGCTGACCTTTGATTAGTCTATGCTGACTAATCCTGACCCAGATCTTGACTAACCTGGTGGCTTTTAATTGATCTATGGCGACCATTCCTGACCCAGCTCTGGGTTATCATGTTGGCCTTTGATTCCTTATGGGGACTAATCTTATCTCAGATTTGGGTTAGTCTGCTAGCTTTTGATTGGCCTATGGTGCATAATAGGTAGTAGGTTGGTCAGAGCACCAGCCACCCATTAAGATACTACCGCTAGAGAGTTATGGGGTCCTTTGACTGGCCAGACAGTACTATACAACATTGGATCCTTGTCTTTTGTTTTCGATTAATTTTCGATTTGCCTACAAATATACCAGATAGTCTGGCCTATTTTTCACATTTTCTCCTTTGTCCTAATACACCTAACAACACTGATATTACCAAATAATTCTTTTTCACCCCAGGGGTTACTGCCCTATCGTTGTTCAGTGTTCACTTTCCTTTAAGTAAGGGTAGATGAGACTATAGTTATGGCAAGCAGCTCTTTTAGCAGATGGACACTCCAAAATCAAACCATTGTTCTTTAGTCGTGGATGGTGCCATAGCCTCTGTACCATGATCTTCCAATGTCTTAGGTTAGAGTTCTCTTGCTATAGCGCTATCTTATCTTTATTCCTCTTGTTTTGTTAAAATCTTTATAGTTCATATAGGAAATACCTATTTCAATGTTACTGTTCCTAATATATTCTATTTTTCCTTGTTTCCTTTCCTCCCTAGGCTATTTTCCCTGTTGGAGGCACAGGGCTTATAGCATCCTGCTTTTCCATATAGGGTTGTAGCTTAGCAAGTAATAATAATAATAAGAATAATCCTGACCAAGATCTGGGACAGCTTCTGACTTTTGATTGGCCTATGGTGACTAATCCTGACCTAGATCTGGGTTTGATTGGTCTTTTGTGACTAATTCTGACCCAGATGTAGGCTTGCCTGCAGGCTTTAAGATACTACCGCTAGAGAGTTATGGGGTCCTTTGACTGGCCAGACAGTACTATACAACATTGGATCCTTGTCTTTTGTTTTCGATTAATTTTCGATTTGCCTACAAATATACCAGATAGTCTGGCCTATTTTTCACATTTTCTCCTTTGTCCTAATACACCTAACAACACTGATATTACCAAATAATTCTTTTTCACCCCAGGGGTTACTGCCCTATCGTTGTTCAGTGTTCACTTTCCTTTAAGTAAGGGTAGATGAGACTATAGTTATGGCAAGCAGCTCTTTTAGCAGATGGACACTCCAAAATCAAACCATTGTTCTTTAGTCGTGGATGGTGCCATAGCCTCTGTACCATGATCTTCCAATGTCTTAGGTTAGAGTTTTCTTGCTTGAGCGCTATCTTATCTTTATTCCTCTTGTTTTGTTAAAATCTTTATAGTTCATATAGGAGATACCTATTTCAATGTTACTGTTCCTAATATATTCTATTTTTCCTTGTTTCCTTTCCTCCCTAGGCTATTTTCCCTGTTGGAGGCCCAGGGCTTATAGCATCCTGCTTTTCCATATAGGGTTGTAGCTTAGCAAGTAATAATAATAATAAGAATAATCCTGACCAAGATCTGGGACAGCTTCTGACTTTTGATTGGCCTATGGTGACTAATCCTGACCTAGATCTGGGTTCGATTGGTCTTTTGTGACTAATCCTGACCCAGATGTAGGCTTGCCTGCAGGCTTTTGATTGGCCTAAGGTGACTAATCTTGACCCACATATGGGCTATCCATCTGACATTTAATTGGTATATGGTTACTTAATCTAAACCAGTTTTGGGTTAACCTGCCGGCTTTTGATTGGCCTATGGTGACTAATTCTGACCCAGATCTGGGTTAGCTTACTGACCTTTGATTGGTCTATAGTGACTAATGGTAACTCATATCTGCGTTAACCTACTGACTAATCCTGTCTTAGGTGTGGGTTATCCTGCTGGCTTTTGATTGACCAATGATGGCTCATCCTGACTAGATCTGAGTTAGCCTTCTTACCTTTGATTGGTCTAAGGTGACTAATCCTGAATCAGATCTGAGTTAACTTGTGGCTCCTGATTTGCTTATGGTGATTCATCCTGACTCAGACGTGAATTAGCCTATTGGTCTTTGATGGGCATATGGTGACTAATCCTGATCCAGATCCTGAGTTAGCCTGCTGACCTTTGATTAGTCTATGCTGACTAATCCTGACCCAGATCTTGACTAACCTGGTGGCTTTTAATTGATCTATGGCGACCATTCCTGACCCAGCTCTGGGTTATCATGTTGGCCTTTGATTCCTTATGGGGACTAATCTTATCTCAGATTTGGGTTAGTCTGCTAGCTTTTGATTGGCCTATGGTGCATAATAGGTAGTAGGTTGGTCAGAGCACCAGCCACCCATTAAGATACTACCGCTAGAGAGTTATGGGGTCCTTTGACTGGCCAGACAGTACTATACAACATTGGATCCTTGTCTTTTGTTTTCGATTAATTTTCGATTTGCCTACAAATATACCAGATAGTCTGGCCTATTTTTCACATTTTCTCCTTTGTCCTAATACACCTAACAACACTGATATTACCAAATAATTCTTTTTCACCCCAGGGGTTACTGCCCTATCGTTGTTCAGTGTTCACTTTCCTTTAAGTAAGGGTAGATGAGACTATAGTTATGGCAAGCAGCTCTTTTAGCAGATGGACACTCCAAAATCAAACCATTGTTCTTTAGTCGTGGATGGTGCCATAGCCTCTGTACCATGATCTTCCAATGTCTTAGGTTAGAGTTCTCTTGCTATAGCGCTATCTTATCTTTATTCCTCTTGTTTTGTTAAAATCTTTATAGTTCATATAGGAGATACCTATTTCAATGTTACTGTTCCTAATATATTCTATTTTTCCTTGTTTCCTTTCCTCCCTAGGCTATTTTTCCTGTTGGAGGCACAGGGCTTATAGCATCCTGCTTTTCCATATAGGGTTGTAGCTTAGCAAGTAATAATAATAATAAGAATAATCCTGACCAAGATCTGGGACAGCTTCTGACTTTTGATTGGCCTATGGTGACTAATCCTGACCTAGATCTGGGTTTGATTGGTCTTTTGTGACTAATCCTGACCCAGATGTAGGCTTGCCTGCAGGCTTTAAGATACTACCGCTAGAGAGTTATGGGGTCCTTTGACTGGCCAGACAGTACTATACAACATTGGATCCTTGTCTTTTGTTTTCGATTAATTTTCGCTTTGCCTACAAATATACCAGATAGTCTGGCCTATTTTTCACATTTTCTCCTTTGTCCTAATACACCTAACAACACTGATATTACCAAATAATTCTTTTTCACCCCAGGGGTTACTGCCCTATCGTTGTTCAGTGTTCACTTTCCTTTAAGTAAGGGTAGATGAGACTATAGTTATGGCAAGCAGCTCTTTTAGCAGATGGACACTCCAAAATCAAACCATTGTTCTTTAGTCGTGGATGGTGCCATAGCCTCTGTACCATGATCTTCCAATGTCTTAGGTTAGAGTTCTCTTGCTTGAGCACTATCTTATCTTTATTCCTCTTGTTTTGTTAAAATCTTTATAGTTCATATAGGAGATACCTATTTCAATGTTACTGTTCCTAATATATTCTATTTTTCCTTGTTTCCTTTCCTCCCTAGGCTATTTTCCCTGTTGGAGGCCCAGGGCTTATAGCATCCTGCTTTTCCATATAGGGTTGTAGCTTAGCAAGTAATAATAATAATAAGAATAATCCTGACCAAGATCTGGGACAGCTTCTAACTTTTGATTGGCCTATGGTGACTAATCCTGACCTAGATCTGGGTTCGATTGGTCTTTTGTGACTAATCCTGACCCAGATGTAGGCTTGCCTGCAGGCTTTAAGATACTACCGCTAGAGAGTTATGGGGTCCTTTGACTGGCACGACAGTACTATACAACATTGGATCCTTGTCTTTTGTTTTCGATTAATTTTTGCTTTGCCTACAAATATACCAGATAGTCTGGCCTATTTTTCACATTTTCTCCTTTGTCCTAATACACCTAACAACACTGATATTACCAAATAATTCTTTTTCACCCAAGAGGTTACTGCCCTATCGTTGTTCAGTGTTCACTTTCCTTTAAGTAAGGGTAGATGAGACTATAGTTATGGCAAGCAGCTCTTTTAGCAGATGGACACTCCAAAATCAAACCATTGTTCTTTAGTCGTGGATGGTGCCATAGCCTCTGTACCATGATCTTCCAATGTCTTAGGTTAGAGTTCTCTTGCTTGAGCGCTATCTTATCTTTATTCTTCTTGTTTTGTTAAAATCTTCATAGTTCATATAGGAGATACCTATTTCAATGTTACTGTTCCTAATATATTCTATTTTTCCTTGTTTCCTTTCCTCCCTAGGCTAATTTCCCTGTTGGAGGCCCAGGGCTTATAGCATCCTGCTTTTCCATATAGGGTTGTATCTTAGCAAGTAATAATAATAATAAGAATAATCCTGACCAAGATCTGGGACAGCTTCTGACTTTTGATTGGCCTATGGTGACTAATCCTGACCTAGATCTGGGTTCGATTGGTCTTTTGTGACTAATCCTGACCCAGATGTAGGCTTGTCTGCAGGCTTTTGATTGGCCTAAGGTGACTAATCTTGACCCACATATGGGCTATCCATCTGACATTTTATTGGTATATGGTTACTTAATCTAAACCAGTTCTGGGTTAACCTGCTGGCTTTTGATTGGCCTATGGTGACTAATTCTGACCCAGATCTGGGTTAGCTTACTGGCCTTTGATTGGTCTATAGTGACTAATGGTAACTCATATCTGCGTTAACCTACTGACTAATCCTGTCTTAGGTGTGGGTTATCCTGCTGGCTTTTGATTGACCAATGATGGCTCATCCTGACTAGATCTGAGTTAGCCTTCTTACCTTTGATTGGTCTAAGGTGACTAATCCTGAATCAGATCTGAGTTAACTTGTGGCTCCTGATTTGCTTATGGTGATTCATCCTGACTCAGACGTGAATTAGCCTATTGGTCTTTGATGGGCATATGGTGACTAAACCTGATCCAGATTTGGGCTAGCCTCCTGACCTTTGATTGGCTTCTTGTGATTAACCATGGCCGACATCTGGGTTAGTCTGCTGTGTTTTGAATGGTCTATAATGACTAATCTTGACCAAAATCTGAGTCAGCCTGCTAGATTTTGATTAGCACGTGGTAACTAATCCGGCTCCAGATCTGGGTTAGCCTGTTGACCTTTGATTAGTCTGTAGGGATTAATCCTGACCCAGATGTGGGTCAGCATTCTGGCATTTGATTGGTCTATGGTGACTTATCCTATCCCAGTTTTGGGTTGACATGCTGGCTTTTGATTGGCCTATGGGGACAATATCTGACCCAGATCTGAATTAGCCTACTGGCCTTCAATTGGTCTATAGTGACTAATGCTAACCCAGATCTGGTTATCCTGCTGACTAATTCTGACCCAGATGTAGGTTATCCTGCTGACTTTTGATTGACCTATGGTGACTCATCCTGACTAGATCCGAGTCAGCCTTCTGACATTTGATTGGTCGTAGTGAATAATGCTGACCTCTTGGGTTTTTATTGGCTTATTGTGACTAATCCTGACCCAGATGTTGGTTAGCCTGTTGGCCTTTGATGGGACTACGCTGACTAATCCTCACCCAGATGAAGTTTAGCCTGGTGGCTTTTGATAACCCTAAGGTGACTTATACTGGCTCATATCTGGGTTAGCTTAATGGCTTTTGATTGGTCTAGAGTGACTGAATCCTGGCCCAGACCGGGGTTATCTTGCTAACCTTTGATTAGTCTATGATTTCTTATACAGACTTAGATCTGGGTGGGGCTTTAGACCTTTGACTGTAACTGCCCTATGGTGATAAGTTTTGACCCAGATCTGGGTTAGCCTGCCGATCTTTGGTTGGCCTATGGTGACTAATCCTGATCCAGATCTGGGATATCCTTCTGGCCTTTGATTGTCCAGTGGTGACTAATTATGACTCAAATTTAGGTTA
>NC_090728.1:114204599-114212099 GCF_036898095.1 Palaemon carinicauda | reverse complement strand
TATTTACAATAGGTTTATGGCCACTAGCTATCGAAAGTATAGATACAATGCGTTTCATTCATACACTGTTCCATCAATAGAGTATTTTATCAAATATTTAATAATTTTCTATCTTGATAATGAAAAGACAAGAAAATTTATTATGTGAATAAGAAAAAACTTTATTATATGGAACTATTATTATTATTATTATTATTATTATTATTATTATTATTATTATTATTATTATTATTATTATTATTATTATTATCATCTAAGCTAAACCCCTAGTTGAAAAAGTTGGATGCTAAAAGCCCAAGGGCTGCAACAAGGAAAAATATCCCAATGTGAAGAAAGGAAACAAGGAAGTAAATATAAAATATGAGAACTAATGAGCAATTAAGATATTTCGAGAACACTAACAACATCAAAACAGATTCTTCATATATAAACTATAAAAAGAGACTTACGTTGTTTTTAACATACATATTTATTAAGCGTTGTACCAAAAAATCGAGTCTAAGAAGTTTACCTAATATGTTTCCTATATTTCTATTTTCTAAATCTTAGGCTTCTTTTCCACTACCTCATATAGCCGCTAAATAATATTCGTATCTTCGAACCTGTTTGCAAATGGCAAGGTTATTGTTAAGTTCTACACGGTTGTTTTGGAAAATTGTATCTTTAAATTCCAAAAAGGAACCCTGGACATACCATGGTATATCTTTGTGATGTGCCCTGTGATTAAATTCTTGTAAACCTGAAAATAATCTTCTCTAATAAGTGTATAATTCTCTTCACGATTACCCTCTTAATGAGAGAATGCCTTGATGAAGTCATTGAGCTTCAGCACGGCATTTCATTCCCGTGCTGAAACTTGGTGACGGGCAAGAGGGCTCTCGAACTTGGGGAAATTGCTCCCCCAGTTCGAATCTAAATTTCTCTCTTTTACCTTTTTCTTTTTCTCAATATTACTTCGACCTCATCCTAATTTCACAAACTTTCTTTAGTCTTGCTTTCCAAACTCTATGAGAAAAATTTCCCTCATTATATGTGTGTATATATTATATACATATATATTTATTATTTACTTTTTCTTTCTTTCTTTTCTCCTACGGCTTGGATGTTTTTACATCCACTGTAGCCCCGGCGGGGATGTTCATACATCCTTTATTGCTGCCTGCTTTGATGAGTGGGAGGAGGTATCACGGTTGGGAGGCGTTTGCATTCAAAGCTATATGTGAGAGTATTGGATGATTTCAGCCATCCCGAAGATTGTTTGGACCTTTTTGGCGGAACTATTCTCAAGTGTTGGGTCTTCGGAATCCAGGGGGATCCAATGCTTGGGGTAGGACTCTCGGCTTTTGGCCGGAAGCCCGTCATTATAGATATGGGGAGGATGATTCCATAATTTCTTGGTCTCAGTCCTAACAGGCGGGTTCAGCTTACACCTGTGCCTCTATATCTGTTTTGATGCTATCCTTCGGGTAGGGTATGGAGTGGACCATCTGGGAAGTATACTCTCATTGTGCCGATAGTGGAGAGTGCAAATTTCCTTTCCGACGTGTGATGGCCTAACATTCTCGAGCAGGTACATCAAACTAACTCTTTTCTCTCTCTTTAGTATAATGGATTCTTTAAGGAACGAACCCCCATCCCCTGGATACGCTGACTCTCCCCCGGCACTGTTGACGACCTCTGCTAATGTGATAAGGGATAGCTCTGTTGATGACCTCGGAACGGGAAAGGACCATTCTACTGATATTTCTAAATCGAGTAATTTGGGTAACACGAGGAAACTTCGAATCCTCCATGTTACACAAATTTCAATAGAAACAAATTATGATGATCTATGTAAAGCATTTGATTGCTATGGATGCATAAAAGAAATAAGGATGAAACTTGAAGCTGAAACTTGGGATTCATAGATATCTTATAGTAGTTATGACAAAGCATTTAGTGCAATTAGTAATTTGAATAATATTAAAATTAATAACTTGAATGTCGCGGCTGCTCTCTGCGATAAGGTACCAAAAGATTTAGATGTGTACAGGCCTGCTGATTGGGTGGAAAAAGACGCAGATTTAGTCATGCCCTCCCAGAGAAATCCAAAACCACCGATGTGGCTTATAGCTGAATCAAAGGGGGTTACAGGTAATTATTTTAAAATATGCAAATTGATTCAGAGAAAAGTAGGAACTATTGCACCAGGCGATATATCTCGTTTCGGAAAAAATACTTTCCTTATCCATGCCAAATCCAGTACACAGTCGGTAATATTGTCCATTATGAAAATAAGTAATGATGACATTAAGTTAGATGTCAAACCCCACCTAAATTTTAGCTACGGAAGGGGCGTAGTTTTTAACAGAGATCTATATGATTTTACACAGGAGGAGATACTGGCCATGTGTCCATTAAATGTTTGGAAAGTTCATAAAGTCCCAGGTACATCAATGATAATCCTTACGTTCCAGGATGCTGATGTACCTTTTCATATTATTATCGAGAACGAAAGGATTAAAGTAAGACACTTCAAGCAGAAGCCATTGCAATGCTTTAATTGTTTTAAATTTGGGCACCCGTCCAAAGTTTGCAAAAATGAGAAGATGTGTGGTATTTGCTCCAAATCTTACCATGGAGAGTGTGCACTTGGAGCCAGTTGTTTAAATTGCAGCTCGAATCACAAATCCACAGACAAGATCTGCGAGCTATATAAGTTGGAGGAAGCTGCCCTCAACAAATCAAACTTAGAACACATAAGTGTGACCCATGCCAAAAGACTATTAAATAAATCAAAAACATATGCTAAGGCATTAAAATCAAACCAACCTAGCACTGCCAATAGCTCAAAAAGAAGTATACTATCTGACAAAATGTCAAATAACGAGGTAACCATATCACCTCCTGAGGCTTTACCACAGTGTATTAACACTAGGTCATTGCCCATTGGTGTACAGCCTTCAGCTGCCATTACAAAAAGTAATATAAACCTCTCTCAGGCCATGTCCTTGCCTGATCTGATGGAGGTTCCACTTAAGACTAACTTACCTGATGCACCTGTTGTGGGAAAGGTGCAAAAACCTCGAATCCCACCATCTATTAATTGCAAAAGAGAGAGACCTCCATCTCTCTCTCCACCCTCCATTAGAAACGTTAAGGTTATGACATCAAATAAATTTGATGTTTTGTCTGTTGATGTTTCTAATGAACCAGAAGATGGACTGAATAAATCAGAAATTCAAGTTGAGGTCCACCATCCACCTCAACAAATAGATAAAAAGAATACAAAGAAAAACACCAACGTTAAACCCAACATAACAAGACCACCTCTGAAGAAACCAACTGGTAATAATGTTAAATTAAAAACTGCTAATGGGAAGACCTCATCCAAGATGTCTTCCAGAAATAATCCATAGTTTTCTCCTCCATTTTGCAATGGAACTGTCAGGGTTTGAGGGCGAAATATGAAGAACTTAAGCTCCTAATTCATGAGCATTCCCCATAATTGTATGTCTACAGGAAAGTATGCTTGATTCTAACACTCCTAGTCCTCGAGAGTATGTTAGCTATAGAACACCATATAATCAACAAGCAGGGAGCCATGGCGGAAGTCTCATGTACATTCGTCGAGATGTTCCCCTAATACCCATGTCTATACGTACAACCTTGCAGGCAGTTGTTGTACAAATTGATATAGGGAGAAAATATACAATATGCTCTCTGTACTTACCTCCAAATGATAATATTTTATATGATGATTTAGCAGAGGTCATTCAACAACTCCTTCAACCTTTTCTCTTACTGGGAGATATGAATGGTAGACATCCTTTATGGGGTGATATTTTAGCAAACACAAGGGGCAATATTATCTCATCAATTGTGGAGAATGAGGATGTGGGACTCCTTAATACAGGAGAGCCCACACACTTCCATGTTTAGACAGGTACTTTGTCATGCATTGACCTTTCAATTGCAAGCTCTAACTGCCTTCTTGATTTTGATTGGAGGACATTAGATGATTGGCATACTAGTGATCATGCACCAATCATTATAAACACCAATAAGGGTCCGCCTTTGCAAAGATCGCCACGTTGGAATCTAGACAAGGGAGACTGGGTTAAATTTTCCGAGCTAAGTGAAATCGAAGGGAGAGCAGAACAGTTTGAAAGTGTTGATGATGCCATAGACCTACTGAATGGAACTCTTCATACAGCAGGAGTCAATTCAATTCCCAAAACAACAGGGTTATTCAAACGACGACCAGTCCCCTGGTGGTCTTCAGAACTAACTGCACTCCAAAGAACCACAAGAAGATCTCTAACACGATTGCGTAGACGCAGAACTGATGAGAATTTAACTATGAACAAGAAATGTAGAGCACAGTTCCGTCGTGCCATGAAAGAAGCAAGGTGCCAGTCATGGATGTCTTTTGTTTCCTCCATTAACAGTAGAACACCACCATCTTCTGTAAGGAGGAAAGTAAAAAAGATAGCTGGCAAATTCACCCCCAACCCACCACCAGTGTTGAAGGTGAATGGCCAGTATATAACTGAAGCAAATGAAGTTAGCAATGCCCTGGCTAGTCATTTTTCAAATGTATCCAGCAAGTGTGAAGGAGCCCCTGGTCACCAGTATAGGAGCACTGAAGAAAAGAAAATTTTAGATTTTGCAACAAGAAGGGAAGAGTCGTATAATTCTCTTTTCACTGAAAGAGAATTTGATTCCGCACTTGCTCATTGCAACGATACAGCCCCTGGACCCGATGGAATTCCATATGCAATGATTAAACATGTACATTTTAATACAAAGCTATTTATTTTAAGCATTATTAATAGAATATGGCATGATCATAGTTACCCAAGTGTTTGGGAACTAGCCATTATTTTAGCCTTTTTAGAACCCGGTAAAGACAAGTTTTTAGCAGCAAACTATCGTCCTATTGCATTGACATCTTGTTTATGTAAAATCATGGAGAAGATGGTCAATGCAAGGCGGATATGGTACCTTGAAAAGAAAGGTATTCTATCACCGATTCAATGTGGATTCCGAAAAATGCACTCAACGACTGATGTGTTGATACGACTTGAGTCTTCTATTTGTGAAGCTTTTGCTTCCAAACAGCACCATGTTACAGTATTTTTTGACATTGAAAAGGCATATGATACCACATGGAGATATGGTATTCTTAAAACCATTCATGAATTGGGATTAAGAGAAGAGCTGCCACTATTTATTCAGGCATTTCTTTCACGTAGAGTTTTTCAAGTGAGAGTGGGGGAAACTCTATCAGAGAGTAAGTGCCAGGAAGAAGGAGTTCCTCAGGGTAGTGTGCTGAGTGTAACCCTTTTTGCACTAGCAATTAATGGGATATCCTCAGCCATTCCCCAGGATGTTCTCTCAACATTATTTGTGGATGATCTCTCAATATCATTTGCTGGCACTAGAATGGCAATGGTTGAGAGAAAAATCCAACTCTCTATTGATAAAATTATCCAGTGGGCTGACATGAATGGATTTAAGTTCTCGACAAGTAAAACTACCGTTGTCCATTTTTGTCGTATCCGGGGATTACATCCAGACCCGGATATATACATTAAAGGTTAACGGATACCATGTGTATCGGAAACCAAATTTTTAGGTTTGATATTTGACTGTAGACTTACATGGGTTTCTCACCTAAAAGCGCTAAAAGCTAAATGTGTTGAAGCTCTGAATATCTTAAAAGTATTGTCCCATACATCATGGGGGCAGACCACAATACTATTTTAAAATTATACAAGGCCTTGATTTTTTCCAAAATTAGTTATGGTTATGAGGTATATTCTTCAGCCACCCCAAGCCGGTTAAAAATATTAGACTCGATACATCATGCAAGTATTAGATTGTCTACTGGAACTTTTAAAACCTCGCCTATCCCAAGTCTCCTTATTGATGCTGGAGAGTTACCTCTAGACCTTTACCGAATGTCTTCCATTCCTCGGTATTGGTTTAGATTGCAAAGACTCCCTAACTCTCTAGCCTTTCAGACTGCAAGCCTTGTAAGACACGCATCATACTTTGAGTTGCACCCAAAATCTCCTCAACCTTATGGCTTTCGGGTGAAACGATTATTAAATAGTCTGGATATAATTAGAAATAAGGTACTTCCATTCAAGGTATCATCAACGCCTCCATGGAAGTTACCAGAGATATCTTTTTGTAAATATTTTATTGGAGATAAGAAGAATATGTCAGACCTAGAAGCCCGGTCTCTTTTTAATGAACATGTTAAAGAACATAGAGGATCAACTTTTATCTATACTGATGGCTCCAAATCTGATGCTGGCGTTGGATTTGGAGTACATAGTAATGGTTTTAATTGTAGAGGTGCACTTCCTCTGACCGCTTCCATATTTACTGCCGAACTGTATGGCATATTAACCGCTATTGAGAAAATAGCGTTGGAGAAGGAGGGTAATTTTACAATTTTTAGTGATGCAAGGAGTGTCCTTCAAGCTATGGAAGTTTTTAATTCTAATAACCCTCTAGTTTTAAAGATTTTAGAATGGCTTTTCCTTATTGGACGGAGAGGTATAACAGTTCAATTTTCTTGGGTTCCAGCACATGTAGGTGTGTCCGGGAATGAGAAGGCAGATTCACTGGCTAAGGAGGCTGCATCCGAGTTGATGCCAAGAAGGTATCCCATTCCCTGTAATGATTTCTTACCTGACATCAAGAAATTGGTTTGCAATAAATGGCAACAGCAATGGGATAGTCAAGATGGCAATAAAATGAGGGAAGTAACAAATGACATATCTCATTGGAGGTATAATATGATGCACCGAAAATGGGGGACGTCTCTTTGTCGTCTCCGTATTGGTCACACTCGGTTGACACATGAGTTTCTGCTGAAGGTCCAACACCAACCGTATTGTGACAACTGTTTAGTACCTCTAACAGTAAGGCATTTGTTGACCGAATGCCCCAATTATAACAACTTGCGGAATAGATATTTGTTTGAGGCTCGAGGTGAGGGTGGCAGGTTCATCCTTGCCAAGATTCTTGGAAATGATGTGTCCTACCATGCAAGTGGCATTTTTAGATCTCTTTCAGAAGCCGGTCTTCTGGAAAATATTTAACTTTTATGACATTCAATTTTTATGATTTTAATTGAATACTCTTTAATTTTTTATTTTATTTAATTTTTTATTTTTTTATACATAAATTAAATGTTACCGGCGTCAATGACCCTAGATGTCAAGATGCCTGAAAACTTTAAATAATTCATTCATTCATTCTTCACGATTAGACTTTGCCAGTATGCGTGATTTCTTTGTCCGTAAGGTATCGAGGGACTTGAGACGTTCATGTAAGGAAAACATTCTTAAATAAGCTTGACTGGTATTAGAGAGTACTCTAAGATATACCTCTATCATATATGGCCATAAACTCATATATTAAAAGGACAATTTCCTACTTTTGGTGGTGTTGTCACACTTCCTTTTCAAAAAAAAAAAAAAAAAAAAAGTAAACCAAATT
>NC_090728.1:114164599-114197099 GCF_036898095.1 Palaemon carinicauda | reverse complement strand
TAGGAGATATCTATTTCAATGTTACTGTTCCTAATATATTCTATTTTTCCTTGTTTCCTTTCCTCCCTAGGTTATTTTCCCTGTTGGAGGCTCAGAGCTTATAGCATCCTGCTTTTCCATATAGGGTTGTAGCTTAGCGAGTAATAATGATAATAAGAATAATTCTGACCAAGATCTGGGACTGCTTCTGACTTTTGATTGGCCTATGGTGATTAATCCTGACCTAGATCTGGGTTTGATTGGTCTTTTGTGACTAATCCTGACCTAGGTGTAGGCTTGCCTGCAGGCTTTTGATTGGCCTAAGGTGACTAATCTTGACCCGCATATGGGCTATCCGTCTGACATTTAATTGGTATATGGTTACTTAATCTAAACCAGTTCTAGGTTAACCTACTGGCTTTTGATTGGCCTATGGTAACTAATCCTGACCCAGATCTGGGTTAGCTTACTGGCCTTTGATTGGTCTATAGTGACTAATGGTAACTCATATCTGCCTTAACCAACTGACTAATCCTGTCCCAAGTGTGGGTTATCCTGCTGGCTTTTAATTGACCAATGATGGTTCATCCTGACTATATCTGAGTTAGCCTTCTTACCTTTGATTGGTCTAAGGTGACTAATCCTGATTCAGATCTGAGTTAACTTGTGGCTCCTGATTTGCTCATGGTGATTCATCCTGACTCAGACGTGAATTAGCCTATTGGCCTTTGATGGGCATATGGTGACTAATCCTGATCCAGATTTGGGCTAGCCTGCTGACCTTCCATTGGCTTCTTGTGATTAACCATGGACGACATCTGGGTTAGTTTGCTGGTTTTGAATGGTTATTCAGTGACTAATCTTGACCAAAATCTGAGTCAGCCTGCTGGATTTTGATTAGCTCGTGGTAACTAATCCGGTCCTAGATCTGGGTTAGCCTGTTGACCTTTGATTTGTCTGTAGGGATTAATCCTGACCCAGATGTGGGTCAGCCTTCTGGCCTTTGATTGGTCTATGGTGACTTATCCTATTCCAGTTCTGGGTTTACATGCTGGCTTTTGATTGGCCTATGGTGACAATATCTGACCCAGACCTGAATTAGCATATTGGCCTTCAATTGGTCTATAGTGACTAATGCTAACTCAGATCTGGTTATCCTGCTGACTAATTCTGACCCAGATGTAGGTTATCCTGCTGACATCTGATTGACCTATGGTGACTCATCCTGACGAGATCTGAGTTAGCCTTCTGACCTTTGATTGGTCGTAGTGAATAATGCTAACCTATTGAGTTTTTATTAGCTTATTGTGACTAATCCTGACCCATATGTTGGTTAGCCTGTTGGCCTTTGATGGGCCTACGCTGACTAATCCTGACCCAGATGAAGTTTAGCCTGCTGGCTTTTGATAAGCCTAAGGTGACTTATACTGGCTCATATCTGGGTTAGCTTAATGGCTTTTGATTGGTCTAGAGTGACTAAATCCTGTCCCAGACCTGGGTTATCCTGCTAACCTTTGATTGGTCTATGATGTCTTATACAGACCTAGATCTGGGTAGGGCTTTAGGCCTTTGACTGTAACTGCCCTATGGTGATAAGTTCTGACCCAGATCTGGGTTAGCCTGCCGATCTTTGGTTGACTTATGGTGACTAATTCTGATCCAGATCTGGGATATCCTTCTGGCCTTTGATTGGCCAGTGGTGACTAATTATGACTCAAATTTAGGTTATCCTGGTGGATTTTGACTGGCCAGTGGTGGCTAATCCTGACCCAGATCTGGTTAACCTGGTGTCCTATGATTGGCCTCTGCTGACTAATATTGACCCAGATCTGGGCTATCTTACTGGCTTTTGATTGGCATATGATGACTAATCCAGACCCAGATCTAGGTTATGCTGCTTCCTTTTAATTAGCGCTGCCTCGGTTACTAATCCTGTCCCAAATCTGGGTTAGCCTGCTGGCCTTTGATTAGCCTACGGTGACTAAACCTAATGCGTATATAGGTTAGGCTGCTGGCCTTTGATTAGTCTAAGATGATCATTCCTGACCCAAATTCTAAATTCTTCTATGAACGTAAATTTATTCGTATTTGCCATTCAGTTATTTTGAAGAATCATAGGTATGTATGCCAATGAATTTTTTTTTTTTTTAGGTGCGGGGATAATTTCTAGTTTAATTACCTATTGTGTGCAAACTTTGGCGAGATCGAATAAAATTTGCTCTAAAGAAAGAAATAAAATTTTTAAATGACATAATTTTTTCTTGAATTGCTGTATCTAACAATGGTATTAGTAACCATAATAATAGAAATAATAATGTTAATAATAACAATAATATTTATGATAATAATAATGAAAATATGATAGTAATATTGCTAATAAGATAATGATGATAATAAAAGTAGTACTTACAAACAATAAAATCATCCTAAGCCAAGTATCCTTAGTACGTGCATTACCTTTTTAAACATCGGTTCAGTATTGAATTTCTAGGTTAGGTAAGAATATACTAAAGAAAAATATAAGACCCCATGAGAATAAAGGAAAACTAAAGAAGGAAATATTCCATTTCTATACGATCCTGATTCATTATCCTTGTCTTTAGACTTTAGGACAGAGGGAGAGAGAGCCCCTGCGCGCATGCACTTTAGCCTCTAGAAGCCTCTCGCGCAGTCCTCTACCTCACTGGGATGAAGGGGGATCCCACCACGAAAGAAGCGACCAGACGACTCGGTCCTGCGGCATACGAGGGCGAAAGAGGAGTCATTGCCAGGATGTTTTTAAAGAGAAGGCGACCCACTGATGCAGGAAAGTCTCAGACTGACGGAGAGATCCTTGGAGAGAAAAAATTGTGTCACGAGGCTCTTTCCAAAAAATATTGAATGGTAGCTTTTACTTATTATTATTATTATTATTATTATTATTATTATTATTATTATTATTATTATTATTATTATTATTATTATTATTATTATTGAAAATATACTCCTGAAACAATTGAGATGACGTATTATTTCCATCTGAAAAATATAGTTAATAAACAACAATATGGTAATAAAAAAAAAATTACAAGTAAATTTGCTCTGACATTCAATGGCTTCAAAGGTTGCTCAATTGTTTTTCCATATGCCATTTGTAGGAATACATTATTGTATATTAGCCTCTTGCTTTCTGAAGGCCAGTATGTGTATAAGAAACATCTTGGTATATGTAAAGTATAGTTTATGGAAACAATTTTAGAAAGGTTTTTGTGAAGATTTGTATTCGCAATATTAGAAGCAATTTTCTTGAATGGACGATTTTTTTCTCTCTATTGCAAACATTTTTTTTCCATTGATATAAATCATTATATATCGACCCATCTTTTCTAGAGTAATGAATATTATAGTTCCAAAACCTTTGGCAACTCTAGAGTTTAATGATGATGTGAGAACTGGCCATAATACTGTACTAAGAAATACAATAAGCAGTTGATAACTATTCTCATGTCAGTTTTGTAATCCTTTTAAACATCACACGTATTTTCCCTCGTCTTTTAAAACATTAGACGCGTTTCCCAGTATCCTTTTGACAACCAGACATATTTTCCTTTATCCTTTTAAACATCAGATGTATTTTCCGATATCCTTTTATATATCAGACGTATTTTACGTTATCATTTTGAAATTAAGACGTATTATCATTTTAAACACCACTGTATTTCCCGTTATTCTTTTGAATATCAGACCTATTTTACGTTATCCTATTAAGGATAAGGTGCATTTTAAGCTATCATTTTAAACATCAGACACATTTTCCGGTATCCTTTTAAACATCAGACGTATTTTACGTTACCCTATTTAGGATAAGGCGAATTTTCAGGTATCATTTGAAACATCAGACGCTTTTTCCTTTATCCTTCACCATCATTTGCTTTAACTATTTTCGTTTGTATCCGTAAGCCATTTACTATAATATTAGCTCTTTCTAGGGGATTGTTGTTAACCAGTTTTAAACATTTTTCATTCTAATCTTGAATCACTAATTTGAGAAACTTTGTTCTTCAAAAGTTTTCATAAAACAACGCTGTGATGATATTACAATTTTTTTCGAGGCATCTCAATGAAATTAAAATTCCTTCTCTTCTCGTTGTCTATGGATTCCATGGAGTTTACCAGGACTACAAAGAGAGAGAGAGAGAGAGAGAGAGAGAGAGAGAGAGAGAGAGAGAGAGAGAGAGAGAGAGAGACAGACAGAGAGAGAGGGGGGGGGGAGATTTCTGATGTAAATCAGATGCTTTATTGAGTATATTGGATTTTTTCCATCATCATTGGTATGACTTATTAATCTGCTATCACGGAACCTAATCATTAACTTTACCATTAATAATTCTTCAGCAAACACGAAACCTATTCATCATCATGACCATCACAAATCCATCTGCTATCATGAAACCTATCCAGCACCATTTCTATCAATAATTCATCTCCTATCACGAAACCTATCTATCATCATTGATATCAATAATTCATCTGCTATCACGAAACCTATTCATCTTCATTTCTATCATTAATTCATCTGCTATCATTGAAACTCATTCATAATCTTTCCTATTACTAACTCATCATCATTGCCATTACTAATTCATCTGTGAAATAAAATCTATATATCATCATTGCTATCACCAATTCATATGCTATCATGAAACATATTTATCATCCTTTGTATCACTAATTTATCAGCTATCACGAAACTTATTCATCATCATTGCTTTCACTAATTAATCTGTTATCATGAAACCTATTTCTCGTCAATGCTAATTCGTGAGTGTAAAAATTACCTAACAATTTGTCACACTTTGTTACCCATAAGTCTAATACTGTTTTGATAAATCTCTCTCTCTCTCTCTCTCTCTCTCTCTCTCTCTCTCTCTCTCTCTCATACACATGACATGTGGTTTGGCCTAGAAAACAAGCTTGTTGCATATGCAGATGATGCTACTCTCTTTACATCAATTCCATCCCCTGAATGTAGATCTAGGGTTGGTGAATCCCTTAATAGAGATTTAGCTAGAATTAGTGCATGGTGCAAATTATGGGGTATGAAGTTGAATCCTAACAAAACTCAAAGTATGATTGTAAGTAGGTCAAGGACGGTGGTTCCTCAACATCCGGATCTCAGTATTGATAATGTTTCTTTAATTATGTATGACTCTTTCAAAATTTTAGGTGTGATTCTCGACAGTAAATTTACTTTTGAGAAACATATAAGGTCTGTGTCTTCTTCAATTTCACAAAAAATAGGCTTATTGAGAAAGTCTTTCAAGATTTTCGGTGATCAATCTATTCTGAAGAAGTGTTTTAATTCTTTCATTCTACCTTGTTTTGAGTATTGTTCTCCTGTCTGGTCTTCAGCTGCTGATTCTCATCTTAATTTGCTGGACAGAAACTTACGGTCTATTAAATTTCTTATTCCTGATCTAGATATTAATCTCTGGCACCGCCGTTCAATTAGTTCATTATGTATGTTGCATAAGATTTTTCACAACTCTGACCATCCTTTGCATTCAGATCTCCCTGCACAATTCTATCCTGTTCGTAATACTAGGCAGGCAGTTAATTCTAATAGCCAGGCCTTCTCCATCACGAGGCTCAATACTACGCAGTACTCTAGAAGTTTTATTCCAGCTGTGACCAAGTTGTGGAATGATCTTCCTAATCAGGTGGTTGAATCAGTAGAACTTCAAAAGTTCAGAGTTGGAGCAAATGCTTTTTTGTTGACCAGGCGGATATAGTCTTTTTATAGTTTATTTATGACATATTTGTTTTTGATGTTGTTGATAGTTTATTATATGACATGTCTGTTTTGACGTTGTTTCTTATTTTAGAATTATTTATTGTTAATTTGTTCTCTTCATTTCTTTATTTCCTTATTTCCTTTCCTCACTGGGCTATTTTTCCCTGTTGGAGCCCCTGGGCTTATAGCATCTTGCTTTTCCAACTAGGGTTGTAGCTTGGATAATAATAATAATAATAATAATAATAATAATAATAATAATAATAATAATAATAATAATAATAATGCATTCATGCATATATTTTAAAGTAATCCAGACAGACATTTTTGTATCACGAACTACCATCCTAAGAAACATATTCATCATCATTACCATTTTTAGTTCATCTGCTATTACGAAACCTATCCATCATTATTATTATCACCATTTTATCTGCTATCATGAAACCTATTCATCATCATTGCTATCCCCAATTCATCTGACTATCATAAAACCTATTCACCATCATTACCATCACTAGTTCATCTGCTGTTACAAGACCTATTCATCATTATTGCTATCACTAATTAATCTCCTATCACGCAGCGTTTTCATTACCATTGCTATCACCAATTCATCAGTTACACGCAACCTATTCACCATCATTATTATTAATAATTCATCTGCTATCACGGAACCTATTCATCCGTTTTACCATCACTAATTCATCTACTAACACGGAACCTATTCATCAGCATTGCTATCATTAAATCATCTGCTTTTACGAAACCTATTCATCATCATTTCTATCACAAATTCTTCTGCTATCAGGAAACCTAATCCTCATCATTTCTATCACCAATTCGTCTACTATTAGGAAACCTAGTCACCATTATTGTTATCACCAATTCTTCTGCTATCACGAAACCTATGCATCATTATTGCTATTACTAGTTCATCTGCTTTTACGAAACCTAATCATCATTATTGCTATCACTAATTATTCTGCAATTACGAAATATATTCATCACCATTGCCATCAGTAATTCTTCTGCCATCATTGTGGAGGATTGAATTTGTATTATTTTTATTTTATTTTTAGTTGTTTGCCAAATCCAGAGCCTTACCTTATTGCCTTATTTTTTGTTTGGGTTTCCCCAGGTCCCTCAGTGTGAGGCACCTCGTATATCCACCAGAGAGTTGCTAATACATCTTCCGGTGTATTTTGCATCTTCCAGTCTTGGATGGTCTGGGATGCATCTTAGGTATTTATCGAGCTGATTTTTAAACGCTCACTCCTGATATGTTTCTTAGATGAGCTGGCAGCACATTAAATAGTCGCTGCATTATCGATGCTGGTGCGTAGTGGTTTAATGTCCTGTGCGCCTTTCTAAGTTTACCTGGAATGCTTTTTGGTACTATTAATCTACCTCGGCTTGCTCTTTCTGATACATTAAGCTCCATGATGTTTTCAGCAATTCCTTCTATTTGCTTCCATGCTTGTATTATCATGTAGCGTTCTCTTCTCTTTTCTAGACTGTATAGTTTTAAAAATTGCAGTCTTTCCCAGTAATCAAGGTCCTTAACTTCTTCTATTTTAGCAGTATAGGACCTTTGTACACTCTCTATTTGCGCAATATCCTTTTGGTAGTGTGGGTACCATATCACATTGCAGTACTCGAGTGTACTACGCACATAAGTTTTGTAAAGCATAATCATGTGTTCAGCTTTTCTTGTTTTAAAGTGTCTGAATAACATTCCCATTTTTGCTTTACATTTAGCCAACAGTGTTGCTATTTGGTCGTTGCATAACATATTCCTATTTAAAATTACACCAAGGTCTTTAATTGCTTCCTTGTTTGTGATTGTCTCATTATTTGGTCCCTTGTATGCATACACCATTCCTTCTCTGTTTCCATATTTTATTGATTCGAATTTATCGGAGTTAAATACCATCCTATTTATCTCCGCCCATTCATATATTTTATTTAGATCTCTTTGTAGTGAGTTCCTATCTTCATCACAAGTAATTTTTCTACTTATTCTTGTGTCATCGGCGAAACTTCTCACTACGGAGTTTTCAACATCACAGTCTATGTCTGAGATCATAATAACAAATAGCAGTGCAGCTAATACCGTACCTTAGGGCACACCAGATATTACCTGGGCTTCATCTGATTTCTCGTCATTTGCAACCACTATCTGTTTTCTGTTTTGCAGGAATTCTTTTACCCATTTTCCTATCTTTCCCACAATATTATGCTTTCTCATTTTTTTCTCCAATATGTTATGGTCTACCTTGTCAAAGGCTTTTGCAAAATCTAGATAGATCACATCTGTGTCTTTTTCATTTATCATATTATTGTATATGTTTTCATAGTGAGCTATCAGTTAGGTCTGTGTACTTTTTCCAGGTACGAAACCGTGTTGACCCATATTAAACAAATTATTTTTGACCAAATGGTTCATTATTTTCTTTTTTATTACCCTCTCATACACTTTCATAATATGTGATGTTAGACTAACAGGTCTATAATTGCTTGCCTCTAGTCTTGATCCACTTTTGAAGATAGGGGTTATATAAGCTAATTTATGTTTAACATATATCTCGCTCATATGTATACTCTGTCTTAGCAGTATTGCAAGTGGCTTCGCGATAGTGTTTGCAGTTTTTTTTTAACAAAATCGCTGGAACTCCATCTGGTCCGGCTGCCGATCCATTTTTAATTTCGTTTATAGCCGTGACAATATCTGCTTCATTAATATCTATATCCGTTAGATATTCAACATTTTCTTCTCTCATTTCTGTTTCATTATTCTCATTCGCAATTCTTGGCGTGAACTCACTCTTATATTTTTCTGCTAATATGTTGCATATTTCCTTTTTTTCATTCGTTAGCCGTCCTTCAATTCTTAGAGGGCCTATTTCTATTCTCCTTTTATTCATCTTTTTTGCATAGGAGTAAAGTACTTTGGGGTTTCTTTTTATATTTTGAAGTGTCCTTTCTTCTAAGTCCCTTTTTTCATTTTCTTTCGACTGTATAATCTTTTGTTCTGCATTTTCTATCTTACATTTTATTTCCCTCATTTTCCACACATTTTTTTCTTTTGCAAGATTTTTCTTCCACTTTTTAATTTTCTGAAATAAGATCCTTCTGTCTCTTGGTATGCACGTCTTTTTTTTTTTTTTTTTTTTTTTGGTACATATTTTTCAACAGTTTTCTCCAGTATTTTGTACAGTATATCCGTATTTACCTGTATATTATCACTTATAAATACATTTTTCCATTCTTTATTCAGTTCTTCATTTATTTCTAACCATTTTATATTCTTACTGTAAAAGTTATATTTTCCATATCCTTCCCAAAGTTTTGTGCTTTTATTAATTCTGTGATCACTTGCTTTGGAATGAACTATCAATTCTATGACATTGTGGTCTGAAATTCCCGTGTTATACACTATTATTTCTTTAACATAATTCACCTCATTCACAAATACTAGATCTAGGACATTTTCCTTTCTTGTTGGAATGTGGTTTATTTGTTGCATATTATGTTCTAATAGCATATCTTGAAGCTTTTCAAATTGCCTCATATCTTCTGCGCTACTATTACTATCTTTTTTATATGTATACATACAACCACTTTCTTCTATCCATTCTTTCCAATCCACGAAAGGAAAGTTAAAATCTCCGGATAGGAGTATATTCCAGTCTTTATGGTTTCTACATATATCATCTATTTTTTCTATTATTATGTCAAACTCCTTAGTGTTTGGGGGTCTGTAAACTACAATATTCATTAGTTTTTCAAATTCAAATTCTACAGCAATCAATTCACATTCTGTGTTGCTGTATTTTTCACATACTTTTCCTTGATTTATGTCTCTTCCATATATTGCGGTTCCCCCTTGATTCCTATTTTTTCTGTCTGATCTATAAGTTTGGAAACCCTTTATCTGGTCATTACTGCCAGTCTCTTGGGAATACCATGTTTCACTTATATTTAATATATCTATTTTTTCAATTTGGGTTAGTTCTTCTAAGAACTCTATTTTCCTTTTAGAGTTACTCGTGACTAAACCCTGTGCATTCATTACTATTATGGTTTGTGTTTCATCCCCATTATTTAATATTGGTAATAATATGGATTCTCCCATGCTTCCTTCCTGTTCTGATATGATGTTCTTTTCTTCATTTCCCGGAATTCTGCCATTAAAAAATCCAACATTTCTATTATATTTGCTCTTTCGCCTTCATATTTATTTGTGTGTGTATACCTGCAACTGTCCCCATATCTGCACCAACCCCTGGCATTATAGATGCATTCTTTGTAGTTGGGCTCTAAATGTGCAGGTTTGGGTTGAAAGGCCTCATATCTTGGGGCTCTTGGTTCAAAGCGCGGTATATACACGGCCTGCTTTTTTGTTTCTTTTTTTGTTTCTTTTTTGCTTTCATTTTTCTTTTCAGTTTGCCGAGTTTTCTTACTTTCATTCATGGTTGCAGGATGCATATATCGACATTTTTTGTTGTAAATGCATCCTTTTCCTTCTTTTAGGTTTTTGCATATTTTTGGATGGAGATCTCTGCATTCGTCTCCATATCCGTCTAAATACGCACATTTACCATATATTTCATAATTATGGCATATCTTTGGATGCTTGTAGTAGCATCTTTTGCCAAATCTGCAATTCCCTCTTTTCAGCATATTGCAGACTATATCCTTCTTTTCTATTTTTTCTTGTTCTTGCTCTTCCCTAAAATTATGTAGGTCCGGGTAGAGTCTCTTGGGTCTATTATTTGTTTCCATCTGGTAATTTATTTCTTCATAAGTATGTTGTTGGATGGCATCATAGGTTATATCAATGATTTCTTCTGCATCCTTACACATATCCTGTATATTGTTCTCTTCTTCTTCTTTTTCTTCTTCTTCTTCTTCTATTTCTTCTTCTTCCTCTTCTTCATCTTCAACTATTTGCAGATTTAGTCTCGACTTAATTATATTTTCTATCCAGACTAAGCATGCTGAGCAGAATACCTTTGTGTCTTTATTTTTTATTTTTTGCTGTATTTCAGTACATGTGGGATGTGTTGGGACATGACAGGCATCACATTTTCTAATCAATTGTTGAGGATTATTAATGGAATACCATATCTTACATGTATTACACCATTTTGGCATTCTTTTTCCCATTGCATCAATCAGCATATTCACCATATTGGACTTCTTATTGTTCTTTGATGGAATGTGTTGATTGATGTAGACTTTCTTTATAAGTCTCTTTAACACTTGGATTTTCTTTGGAATTTCTTCTATTATTTTGCTGATGTTTTCCGCAGATTTGCTCCAGTTTATTGGATCATATTGTTTCAATATGTCTGCGAATATTTTTCCCTCACATTGGTTGACGTTACTAGTGACCTCTGTTATCAGACGGTCGAGCTCCTGTTTCGCCAACTCATGGAATTTATTTTTGCTGAGTCCAGCGATGTCTCTCCAAGCCTTGTCCGTGTTGTACATAGCCATCTTGTTTAGATTTTTAGTAATTCACAAGATAACTATTCTATGCGGACGTTTTATCCCACTTCTCCGACCTCAACTTAATCACTGACTATTCACGAAAACTTGTAGCTATATTGCACTCGATAGCCTTTTGTTATCCGCGTTAAATCATGATATTTATAGGGTCGCAAAAGTGTAATCACTCACTGGCACACAGATACAAAACTGAGAGAGAGAGAGAGAGAGAGAGAGAGAGAGAGAGAGAGAGAGAGAGAGAGAGAGAGAGAGAGAGAGAGAGAGAGAGAGTGTGTATGTTTTTGTGTCAGCAAGCGAGAGGTAGTGTATCAATTGTTTGTTGTGAAAAAGACTGTTGGAATTACTGAGATCGTTTGTTTATGTTTTTAGCTAGGTTAGGACAGTGGTGTATGTCTTGGGCAATTTATTCTAATTTAACTGCAGCAAGAGGCATTTGTGTAAATGCTGGACTTCTATTATTATATTTTTTACCAGCGTGAAAGTGTTTTGTTTAATTTGACAGCCGTAATTACTCCTTTGGAGAACCTATTTTTCAAGGCTGATCTTTAGTTGCTGACCTGTCCTGTAATCTATTATATTTAGACTGCCCTTTTGGATTGACCGATTGTTGATGACTTGGATTGCGTTAAAGAACCTGATTTGATTGGTCTTGTGCTGTAATATTATGATGATGATGATAGTGATGATATAACCTGCCGAATCAGGTGAGGCAGGTGTAGCAGATTGCCACAAAATATCTTTCTGCCACTGAGTTATTGTGCCTAGTGATGTGTCTTCCAGAGAGTTGTGGCATTGGCCTGAAAGGACTGTTGGCCCTTGTGTGGACAAAGAGGTCCACACATAAACAAATATCAATTTTGGTTTGTAGTTAATTTTTGGTTTTGTTTGGCGTTTTGTTAGTTTAATTGAAGGGTGGTATGGTGAATGTCTATTTTTTGATAAGTGATTGATTAGTGATTAGTGTGATTTTTTCCTTTTTTTTTATAGTTTTAAGAAAAATAGTGTTAAGGTTATGGTTTTTTTTTATCTCCTCTCTGCCCAAGAGTCCAGTTGATAAGGCAAGGGGAAAGTTTGTGTTGTGGGACAATTTGTCCGTTAGAGTGATTCAAGGGTATGGGGTTTGTTCTTGTGACACCCCACCACATCGTGAAACCTATCCACTATCTTTATCATCATTAGTTCATCTGCTATCATGAAACTTATGCATCATTATTGCTATCACTGATTTTTCTGCTATTACCTAACCTATTCATCATCATTGTTATCACTAATTCATCTGACTATCACGAAACCTATTCACTATTATTACCATCACTAGTTCACCTGCTATCACGAGACCTAATCGTCATTATTGCTACCACTAATCCATCTGTTATCATGAAACCTACACGCCATCAATATCATCACTATTTAATCTGCTATCACGAGACCTATTCATCATTATTGCCGTCACTAACTCATCTGCTATCACGAAGCCTACTCAACATCCATACCTTCACTATTTAATATTCTATCATGAGCCAAATTCATCATATTTGCTATCACTATTCATCTGCAATCACAAAGCATTTTCATCCTCATTGCTTTCACCAATTCTTTTGCAATCACATAACTTATTCATCATCATTATGATCATAGTTTATCTGCTATCACGAAACCTATTCATCATTATTGCTATCAAAAATTTATCTGCTATTACGAAACCTATTCATCATCATTGCTATCGCTAATTCATCTGCTGTTACGAAGCCTTTTTTTCAACATTGCTATAACAATTTCATCTACTATTACGAAACCTTGTCAATAACATTCCTATCACCAATTCATCTGTTATCACGAAACTTATTTTCCATCATTACTAGTCCATCTATTATCACGAAACCTATTCATCATCATTACTATTACGAATTCATCTTCTATCACAAAACTTACTAACCATCAGTACCGTCAATTTTTCATCTGCTATCATAAAACATATTCATTATTATTGCTATCACTATTCATATGCTATCACGAAGCATTTTCATCATCATTGCTATCACCAATTATTCTGATATCACGAAACCTATTCATCATTATCACCATCGCTACTTTAACTGCTTCCACGAAGTCTATTCATCATCATTGCTATAACTAGTTCTTCCGCTATTACGAAGCCTTTTCATCACCATTACTATCACCAATTCATCCGCTCTTACGAAGCCTTTTCCTCGTCATTGCTATTAGTAATTCATCTGCTATTACGAAGCCTTTTCATCGCCAGCACTATCACCAATTTAACCGATCTTACGAAGCCTTTTCATCGTCATTATTATCACTAATTCTTCTGTTATTACGGAACATATTCATCACTATTGCTATCACTAATTGATCTGCTATAACAAAGCCTTTTCATCACAATTGTTATCATAAATTCTTCTGCTATTACGAAACCTATTCATCATTATTGCTATAACCATTTAATCTGTTAGCAAGAAAATTATTCACCATCATCATTATCACTAGTTAATCTGCTATTACCAAACCTATTCATCACCAATGCTATCACTAATTCATCTGCTATCACGAAACCTATTCATCACATTTGCCATCACGAACTTATCTGATATTACGAAAACTATTCATCATGATTTATATCTCTAATACTTCTGCTTTTATGTAACCTATTCATCATCATTACCATCTCTAGTTCATCTCCTATTACGAAACCAATTCATCATCATTACTATCACCAATTCTTCTGTTATCACGAAACTATTCATTATCATCACTAGTTCATCTGCTATCACGAAATCTATTCATCATCATTGCTATTACTAATTCATCTGCTACTACAGAATATTTTCATCATCACTGCTATCACAAATTCATCTGCTATCACGAAACCTTTTTTCATCATGATAGCTATCACTAATTCCTTTTCCACTACGCAACCTAGTCATCATCATTGCTATCAGGAGGCCTATTCACCATCATTACCATCACTAGTCATCTGCTATCACAAAACCTATGCATCATCATTGCTATTACTAATTCATCTCGTATCATGAAACCTATTTATCAACATTGCTATCACTGATTCTATTGCTAATACGAAACATATTCATCATCATTACCATCGCTAATTCATCTGCTATAACGAAATCTATTCATTATCATTGCTATCATTAATTCATATGCTATTACGAAGCCTATTCATCAGTATTATCATCACTAATTCATCTGTTATCATGAAACCTATTCATTATCATTGCTATCACTAAGTCATCTGCTATTACGAAACCTATTCATCTTCATTGCTATCATTAATTAATTTGCTTTCACAAGCCCTATTCATAATTTTTGCTATCACTAATTCATTTGCATTTACGTAACCTTTCCATCATCATTGTTATTACTAATTCATCTGCTATTACATATCCTTTTTATCGGCATTGCTATCACCAATCCATCTGCTATTACGAAATATATTCATCATTATTACCAGCAACAATTCATCTGCTATCATGAACCTATTCATCGTCATTACCATCATTACTTCATCTGCTATTTCGAAACCTATTCATCATCATTATCATCACTAATTCATATGTTATTACGACACATATTCATCATCTTTGCCATCACTAATTCAATTGTTATTATGAAACATATTCATCATTAGTGCTATCATATATTCATCTGCTATAGCGGAACCTATTCATCATCATTACAATCACTACTTCATCTGCTATCACGAAATCTATTCATCATCAGTACGCTCAGTAATTCATCTATTATTACAACAAATATTCATCCCCACTACCATCACTATTTCATCTGCTATCATGAAACCTATTCATTATCATTGCTAATACTAACAAATATGCTATTACGAAACGTATTCATCATCATTACCATCTCAAATTCATCTACTATCACGAAACCTATTCATTATTATTGCTATCACTAATTCACCTGGTATTATGTATATGTAACCTATTGAACATCATTATCATCATTAATTCATCTGCTATTACGAAACCTATTCATTATCATTGGTATAACTAATTCAACTGCTATTACCAAAACTATTCATCAGCGTTACCACCACTACTTCATCTGCTATTACGAAACCTATTCATCATCATCACCATCACTAATTCATTTGTTATTATGAAACATATTCATCACCATTAATATCACTAATTCATCTATCATGAAACCTATTCATTATCATTGCTACCACTAAATCATCTGCTAATACGAAATATATTCATCATTATTACCATAAAAAATTCATCTCCTATTACAAAACCTATTCA
Organism: Palaemon carinicauda; assembly: GCF_036898095.1. Lineage (NCBI taxonomy): Eukaryota > Metazoa > Arthropoda > Malacostraca > Decapoda > Palaemonidae > Palaemon > Palaemon carinicauda. The sequence goes on along the minus strand of NC_090728.1, from coordinate 114,181,526 downwards.
TCATCATTACCATCAGTAATTCATCTGCTATCATGAAACCTATTCATTATCATTGCTTTCCGTAATTCATCTGCTATTACGAAACTTATTCATCATAATTGCTATCACTAATTCATCTGCCATTACAAAACCTATTCATCATCATTAGCATCACGCATTTATCTGCTGTCATGAAACCTATTCATTATCATTGCTTTCCCTAATTCAATTGCTATTACGAAACCTATTCATCATAATTGCTATTACTAATTCATCTGCTATTACAAAACCTATTCATTATCATTGTTATTCCTAATTCATTTGCTATTACTAAACCTATTCATCATAATTTCTATCACCAATTCATCTGCTATCACAAGCCTTATTCATTATAATTGCTATTACTAATTCATCTACTATTACGAAACCTTTTCTCCACCATTACTATCACTAATTCATCTTCTATCACAAGCCCTATCCATCATTATTGCTATCACTGTTTCATCTTCTATTACGTAACCTATTCATCATCATTGCTACCACTAATTTATCTGCTATCACGAAACATTCGTCATCATTGCTATCACTAATTCATCGGCTTTTACCCTAACTACACATTGTCATTACCATCACTATTTTACCTGTTATCCTTAAACCTATTCATCATCCCTAACTTCATATGCTATCATGGAACCTTTTTGTAACGTCTTCCAAAAGAATTTTTATAAAAATGCTATTGAATAAAACTACTTAGTTCTTTTGCCAGTGACAATTATTGTAAAAGGGTCATGGTTGTTGTACAGCAAGTACAGCAGGTTAGGGAAAACAACAGGAAAAAATCTATTATAGGTCAATTATCTCTATGATGAAAGAGGAGAAACGCCATTCCTACTTAGAGCTTTATACACCAGCGTATAATGTCTGATTTATAGAACAATTAATATTATTTTCTACTCTAAGGAGGGTTCAAATTTGTTGGGCTCATTCTATAAAATTATTCATCTCATATAATTCGATAAAAGGAAATTCTTTCGTATGAGAAACTCGGTGATAAAATTTTGTGTTTATACATACATATAAATATGTATATATGTTTGTGCGTGTGCGTGTGTATATATATATATATATATATATATATATATATATATATATATATATATATATATATATATATATATATTATATATATATATATATATATAATATATATATATATATATATATATATATATATATATATATATATATATATATATATATATATATATATATATATATATATATATATATATATATATATATATATATATACTGTATGTGTGTGTTTTTGGGGTCTAATTGCATTTAGTGTCGCTGGTATTGTGACTGCTCATCCTGAATTAAGCACGTGTATTAATTTTCCCTTAAAATAATTTTATCCCAGTTATCAGGAGGCATTTCTATAATCCGAGGTGTCAATATCATATGTTTTACTCGGTTCACACTTAAATCTGATTAAGTCCTTTATCTGTAGCCTGAAATAAACTTAGGACTTAAGAACAAATCTGTCAAATATGTTTTAGGCAATTGAATATTTTTGTTTTATTTACCGTTGAAAATAAGAGGATTCCATCTGTAAGTGTTTGTGAAATGAATGACAGAATTCTTTTCTCTTCCGTATAATCTTTCCCCCTATAAAATGATGGAAGTTCTTTTTATGTGTTTAGTGCAATTTTGCAAAAAACCTATATTGGTACAATTTATTGTAGCCGTCATTGACGCATTTCTAAATTACAGGATATAATAATATGTTCTATTTACAGGCAAATTACTATAAGATTACTCCCAGACCTGACTGTATATTTACCTGTTGTTAACAGTATAAAATACAATAGTATTGCACCCGTTTATTTTAGGGGATTCGGTTAATATATTCTCAAGGTGCCTATTTTCTAAAAGAGTTAAGTACCATAGTAAGAAATTACTTATATTAAACAATCATTCAGCAATGCATAAAAAAGTGGATTAATTACACATAGCTGTAACCTTTACAAAAACAATTGTTCGCATTGAACGTTACGTATGCCACTATAATGTTTGACAATTATCAAAACTTTTGGTTTTGTAGCCTTTACTTGAACGGCCTCCTGTTTTATAATTATAATTCCAAGCTATTTAATGATTTTAAACTATAGAAAAAATGTTCTTACTCAGTATTGAAAGCCTCAAGTCTGCTGCACTGGATTACTCTCTTTTGTAAGCAATTCAGATTTGATGACCTACATTCTAAGTTCATAAGTAATAATGAATGAAGATCTTAAATTATTTTCCATATACAAAGTTTTTGCCAGTGGTTCGGTTTTAGAAATAGCAAAAATAGCAACATTAGACTTTTTCTCCTTCAAATTAAAGTCAATATCATGATGTGTTCTGTCTTATGTCAAGAACAATTTTGTTTAAGTTGTAAGTGGAAGAGTCTTTCGTTTGGTGTCTGAAACGTTCACTGTTTACTGCTCTTATGTTTCATTTCAACAATTCCTTATTCTTATTTCCTTTTACAGTGGGCTGAGAAAAAATTTGGGACTCTTTTCAGGACAACTCTCATGAAAATTAATCAGTGTACCTGGAATTCTTTAATTTAATTTAACATTATTGATGTTAAGTGTAATTTGAATTTTGGGGGAATTTCACTGCTTATAGCCAAAATTGTAAAAACGAGGAATACTAAATATGCAGCTAAAATTATCTACAAATAATGCCTAGAAAACCAAAGAATAAAAACGGAAAGGCAAACTAAAATCCTCAAATTTTTCTGTCACATATTAGCCAAAAGTTATTTTTCTCCCAAAGAAACTCGAAGTAGCAGAGGGTGAAGGAAGAGGAAATACGGGAAGGAAAATCAAGTCAACGTTTTGACCTTCCATATTAGCAATTTTTCGGAATCTGAAAAAGCTTTTTTTTTTTTTTCAGAGTGAGAGAAATGGTAAATGGAAATCATATCTAAGGAGATATGCTTTCTGGGGAAACTTGAAATCATATGTTTATCATATCTCTCTTTTTCGTAGATATCACTGGTAAGCTGAAATTTGAACATTCTACAATGGTAGTTAGAAAAACTCTTCAAAACAATTCACCAAATTTATTATAAACATTTCAGAAAATTAAAAATGCTATAAATGGTCTATTCCGAATGCTTGAAGGTGGTTATATCTAGGGGTAATTTCCAAACTACTTTCAGCTTTTCCAACCTCACCTGTATAAACAACAAAAACAAATATCAAAATATAATAAAAGAAAGGAAATTATATAAATTCAATTTGAACAAAGTATATGAATAAATCGTAAATTGCATATATGATCTATATAAACCTAATAAGCCATTACCGATAATGTTGGAAGTGCTCGCCAATGTAAGAAACAGGGAATTTATCCTCGGACTAAGCCACTTCAATTAAACATATGGATAAATGATATCCTGGAAAATGAAATACATTCCGACATCAAACACTGTCCTGAAGCTATAAATATAAATAATATAATTTTGCATGATGTATTCAATATAACATTCACCCTTCGAATTAAATCTAATATAAAGTCTTACCAATAATATAAATAAGAAACATGAACGCAGGATGATAACCCAGGACGACGTAGCTTCACCAATTATACCTAAGCGAAAGTATTGTAAAAGTATCAAAATTAGTTTAATAGTACACTATATATATCTATCAGAGAGGAAGGAATTTATTTCAATATTGGTGCTTTGAAGGCTTAAGGCAACGGATAATGATTACCATAAAACATTACGAAACCCCTAACAATGCTTGGTTCTCACCTTTAGCCATGCAAGCTATGAGACGAGTCGAATGCCCTCGAAGTTTAAAGTTTCATGCCGAAGGAAGCTCAGAGTCCAAATTAAAGGAAGTTAGTTCATGTTAAATAACTTCGGGAATGTAGAAACACTTGAATCTCGTAATCCAAACATGGTTCAATAAAATAGCAGCACAGCACAAATTCAATGGTATGAAAATCTTGTAGCACAAATCTAGCAGCTCAAATCTTCGTGCCGAAATACTGCCAGTGAAGATATGGACGGTATGGTATGCTAGGCCAGACTGACTTGGGTATATCCATGAACCTCCCAAGTAAAGAGAAAATGGCGTGATTAGCAGGCTTGTTAGCTAATTACTTAGCTCGTAGTAAGCAAGCAGGACTTAGATGGTACCAAGCATATAAATGTAATTTAACTAGTTATTTTAATAGTTTAAGAGAAAAGTCCTCCTTACTTCAATAAATACATATATAAATATACTAATAAACAAATGTAAGAAATACTAATTTCCGTTTAGTCCACGGAAGAGGATGAAGATTTTTCAAAGGTAAAAAATCTTCATCGTTGTAAATGAACATATGAAATTAGAGCAACATTTTTCTTGTTCTTTCCTCACTTAACGTAGCAGCTTTTCTTTTAGGCCGCGAGGAAATTTTCTTTCTATCAGCACCAGGAACATTCTTATTATCAGTATTACAAACTATATCATCAGTAGTATTACTCTCAAGGAAAGGAATTATTTGACTTACATGTAATTTAGTAATCTTTTTAGTTTTCCCTTTCAGTACAGTTACTTGGGTCACCTCTCCCAAATCATTACTTACAACTTCGCGAACTATTCCTAGGGGATAATTACTCCTTTTAGTATGTTCCTCCTTCACAAGAACTACATCTCCTGGCTTTATCAATGCATGAGAAACCGGACGATACCTGTCCTTTCGGTCAATAGCTTGATATAATAAATTACCTAAAAACTCATTATGATAAATATTATTAAGATTTTCTTTAACCTTGCACAACCCCTGGTAACTCCTCTCTATGTCTCTGGAATCAAAATCTGGATCTTGTGGAATGCTCTGCAATTCAGGAATCAAATTTAAAGAAGACAGCTCATACCCTCTGATCAAATGTTCAGGGGTGATTGGTTCAGGAAGAGAATCTTTACTATCATTTCTAACAACTTCCTTAAAAGCTATTGGACGTCTATTAGCGAGATGGATCACATTATATACTAAAAATTCAAAATCCGAATAGGATAAAATGTTATTCTTTATTGCTCCAAAAATTAACCTTTTTACCATTTTAACGCACACCTCAACCATAGATCCCAACTGACTAGCACCTTTGGAATATTGTTGAAAGGAAAGAGGGGCAACATTATTTTCTTCAAAATAAAGCAGAGTTTCTGGATCCCTGATAAATGAGGTAATAATATTAGCTCCGGCTACAAGCTGCGATCCCTGATCACTAATGCACAACTGAGGGATCCCATACTCCAAGCAATGCATCTGAAAAGCTCTTAAAAATTCACTTACATTTAAACTTTTAACTATCTTCATATTAATTGCTCTAGACCAAGTACAAGTCAAACATAATAACCATACTTTATGTGTCCCACCACTAACTTTAACTGAAAATGGACCAAGATAATCTATAAATATATTGGCAAAAGGTACATTAGGTGGATTACAACGGAAATCTCTATAGGAATTCTGATTAAGTTTAATGCTACGACTATTGAACCGACGGCAATGAACACACTGCTTCAAAGCTTTCTTAACAGTAGAAAAATGTTTGGGTATGAAATAATTTTTTCTTAATTCGGTCAATACGGCATAACTACCAGAATGAAGTAATTTATCATGAGCATTCATTATAATAAGTCTTGTGAGATAACTATCATTAGGCAGTAGAATGGGAAACTTGTTATCTTTGTTTAAATACCACTTCTTAAATTTACTTCTTACTCTAAGCAAACCTTGCTCATCAAAAAATATGTTAAACTTTGTCACAATAGAAGGAATGTCTTTAATAGGCACATTAACTTGACTGAAATATTCAAAAACTTCAGAAAAATATTTCTTCTGCTCAAAAGATATCAATAAACTAAGGGCTTGAACAAGTTAGGGAGTACTAAAATCGTCATTATCACACTTCAACCCTGCTCTAACTTTCCATTTCTGGACACACATCAAAACTCTCCGATATACTAGCACTAGTCTCCTAAAACTGGAAAACCTGTTAATATCAAAGAGAGGCTCCGCACTGGACAAAAGCACAGAAAGACCATGGGAACAATTGCTCTCTTCACCAATTTCAAATGCTGGTATTGTGACTGATAGCTCTGGAATATTGGCTTCATCCAAACTAGGTCCTGAAAAATAATTTGAATTCATGAGCTGATTATACGACACACATCTTGTCACCAAATCTGCAGGATTTGCCTTACCAGAAACAAATTTAAAAGTGACAGGAAACATTTCACACTTTCTCTGAATATTATGAATCCTGTTGCGAACAAATGTTGTGTGTTTATTCATTTTATCTAGTTTAGATGAAGATGCATTAAGCCAATGTAAAGCACAAATGGAATCTGTATATAAAGTTATATTCACAATCTGTAGAGGCTTCATGCAATGTGACCCAGATAAGTCATTGAAAATTTCCATAGCACATTCTACTCCTAAACTTATTGCATTTAACTCAAGGGCTGGTATCGACTTGCCATCTAGCTGTTTATTAACTAGCCTATTCTTGGCATGAACGAAGCTAAGCTTATTACTCTCATTATGAAACAAATAAAGGACACATCCATATATATCACGACTGGCATCGGTAAACACTACAATACTATATTCACCATTACGAGGACCAACAGATCTAGAAATACGTAAAGGTGCTGCTCTGTTACACTGCTTTGAAATATTTCGCCATTCCTTCTGCAACTCCTGAGATAGTAATTGATCCCATCTAAGTTTCTTTCGACACTGTAATTTATGCATAAATAATCTGCACCTGTTAAATAATGGCATATTAAATCCAAAGATATCGAACTGGGAAGCAATAGTTTGCAATATGGACCTTTTAGTCTTAGCTTCAGCATTTAGATTAATGGGCTTTGTAAATATCTCATCAGAGTACCTATCCCATGTTAGACCGAACAGTTTATTTGTTTCAGGAGTGACTACTTTATTCTCTACATCAATTACATCCTGTAAATCCCTATCATTAGTGACAATCTGTTGAACCTTGAAATTGTATGGCTCAAAAATACATGGAATCTGTTTATAAGCCCAATATAAACTCTCTGAATCATTGAAAGTGACAGCTCCATTATCCATATATATAAGTGAATATATTAAATGCTTCAATTCAGACAACATTGACTGGTCAGATGCTTGTGCAACTAATATGTAATACAGAGATATCATAAGTAAAAATGGGCTGCATCTCAATCCAAACGGAAGCCTAACATTCTTAAATGCAACCAAGGAAAAATCTCTCTTACTAACATTCTTGTACCAGTAAAACAGTAATCTAGCTTGGTCAGCTTCACTTAAAGCAAGCATATTAAACGCCTTCTGCAAATTAAAAACTAACAAATTCTTATCAAACCGTAAATTAAGGAAAGATGATGACAATTTCTGATTCAAAATAGGTCCTGAAAACATACACTGGTTATGTGATAAAGATGTGCTTTTAGAAGATTCCTTGAGATTAGACAAAAACACTACCCTACATTTAGTCGACTCTCTGTCTAGCTTAAAAATAGGCATATGAGGCAAAAAAGAGAAGTAGGGATGTTCAGCCTTGTAAACCTCTAAATCATATATTGGCTCAATGATACCCAACTTAATCTGCTCTTTAAAAGTTTGATCAACTAATTGTAAATGACCTTCATTCTTCCTGAGCTTCTTAAGGTTTGACTTAAGTATGAGCTTAGATAAAACCTTATTTTTAGAAAGTAAATGAGACACTTTGGTATTCCATGACAAAGGAACTTCTATCCTTCCGTCAGATCTTCTACTAATCTGTTTTAAAGTAAATTCAGTTAACTTTTCGTCAAGGTCTGTATTAGTTTCACAATAATTCGTTTGATCATAATTCAAGAAATATTTGCACTCAGATTCGAGAATTTGATCAGTGGCACGCTGCAATTGTCCCTCCAAAATATCACCCTTATCATTAAGGACTGAAAAAAATGTATTAGTAGTAAACCCTGATAGGCAATTTTCTTCCAAAATATCAACACTATTGCTAAGAAAGAAAGAATTGCTGTAAACATGGATATTTGAACAATTAGCTTCCTTACTTACTGATAAACAAGCTCCCAATCCCCCATCTGTACCTCTGAAATTGGCAAGCAAAGCTTCAATATTACCTGTGAGCATTATTCCTACCTTAGATTCAATGTACACAGAAGGACTCACATTACCAATCAGTATCTCTTTTCCCGTTAAGCAACTGAAAGAATCTGTGCCCAGCAAAAGATGCACATTATCAATTTTCCTCAAATTACTATTCAACAATTTATCAGCAAGAACTAACCCTTTACTGTGCACAGCTTCAACAAGTTCACCAAGAAAGAGTAACTCCAAATTAATGCTTATATCCGGAACCACAATTGCCAAAATATGCTCTACTGAATCTCCAATCCTAAGAGGCATCTTAATAACTTTAGTACAGTACCTTTTACTCTCATTAAAGCCCTTGACAGTGAGCTCAATGTTTGAGTGAACAATTTTAAAATTGTGCGAATTTGCTAATCTAGCAGACACAAATGTACTCTGAGAACCGCTGTCCTTCAAACCCCTATAGACACTATCATTGCCCTCAAGAGAAAAAGTAAATGTGGGCAATATGGAATTCGTCGAGTACTGGTGTGTTACAGCAACTCCACTGCTAGCCTCCTGTTTGGCATTAGAATTAAGTTTATTAGTCCGAGATGATCCATCCCTTGCAGATTCTGACACACAAAGGTAACTCATGTGATAACCATTACAATTTATGCAACGCTTTTTAAACCTAAACCTACACTCGCTAGACATATGGTTTAACATTCCACATTTTACACAACCTCCGAAAGACTCAATTATGTGAACTTTTTCTGCAGGAGTAGAGAATTTCTGACATTTATTAACATAATGATTAGTTTCCTTACTATCACTTCTACTACAAAGGAGACAGTTTGGTACAGAAAATTTACTTTCCATTACTTTAGTTTTAACGGCCAAACTATCAGTACTGTCTTTAACAGGAGTATTTCTGAACTTATTTCTAAACTTAATCTCTTGAGGAGTTTTACCTTTAGTACTTTCGTACCTCTCACTAGCATTAAAAAAAATTATCGAGAATATCATCCAAAGAGGGGTGAGTTTTCGTGGTGATTTGAACCAAGTGACTCTTGAAATTATCATTAATTCCACGCCAAGCAAAAAACCTTGTAAACTCATTAGCATCAATTTTTAACGTCCTAACAGCCTCACAAATAGTTCTCAGATTTGAGATATATATGAAAGGATCATCCTTCTCTCCAAGCTTAAGATTCAACAATTTCTGGATGGTAGAATTTATTCTAGCTTCTTTAGAAGCAAAAGCTGAAACCAACAACTCCTTGGCATCTTTATAAGATTGCTTGTCAGCTTCTAAGCTATACAACAAATACTTAGCCCTACCATCTATTTGCTGTTTTAGTAAAAGCAATAAATCCCTATCTGGATAACTAAATGCACTGGTTGTGTTTTCAAACTCGGTTATGAACCTTAGAAAATCTTCCCCTTCTCTACTACTAAATTTTGGAAGAGGAGCTGTGGGCTGCTTAAGCAAGCTTCTAGCAGTATCAGTTACATTAGAACGAGGATTTTCAGAAACATCAAGCAAGGGCAACAACCTTTCAATTTTATCCAAATAATCTTGACATGAATTTAATTCAGTTTCCAAATCAGCCTCAACTACAGTTTCTCTATTAAAAAATTTCTCAGCTAGAATCTTACTATCGAGATCAGCCAACTTTTCCTTATAGTGTAAGAGAATAGCTCTCTCAGACAAACGCTCAGAAAGATTAAAGGAATCATAATTAACATTATTAAAACATTCAGTGACCTTTTTCCTAATAGTCTTCCGCTGACCTACAAATATCTGCAACTTATTCATATTTAACAAAATATAACGAGCTAGAAAAGAAAATTGATTATTGGACTCTGAGCAACCCTTAAACACAAGAAATTTACTCCGGCAAATTCGGCAGTCTCCATCAAAGCCCCACGTTGGGCGCCATAAGCTGAAATTTGAACATTCTACAATGGTAGTTAGAAAAACTCTTCAAAACAATTCACCAAATTTATTATAAACATTTCAGAAAATTAAAAATGCTATAAATGGTCTATTCCGAATGCTTGAAGGTGGTTATATCTAGGGGTAATTTCCAAACTACTTTCAGCTTTTCCAACCTCACCTGTATAAACAACAAAAACAAATATCAAAATATAATAAAAGAAAGGAAATTATATAAATTCAATTTGAACAAAGTATATGAATAAATCGTAAATTGCATATATGATCTATATAAACCTAATAAGCCATTACCGATAATGTTGGAAGTGCTCGCCAATGTAAGAAACAGGGAATTTATCCTCGGACTAAGCCACTTCAATTAAACATATGGATAAATGATATCCTGGAAAATGAAATACATTCCGACATCAAACACTGTCCTGAAGCTATAAATATAAATAATATAATTTTGCATGATGTATTCAATATAACATTCACCCTTCGAATTAAATCTAATATAAAGTCTTACCAATAATATAAATAAGAAACATGAACGCAGGATGATAACCCAGGACGACGTAGCTTCACCAATTATACCTAAGCGAAAGTATTGTAAAAGTATCAAAATTAGTTTAATAGTACACTATATATATCTATCAGAGAGGAAGGAATTTATTTCAATATTGGTGCTTTGAAGGCTTAAGGCAACGGATAATGATTACCATAAAACATTACGAAACCCCTAACAATGCTTGGTTCTCACCTTTAGCCATGCAAGCTATGAGACGAGTCGAATGCCCTCGAAGTTTAAAGTTTCATGCCGAAGGAAGCTCAGAGTCCAAATTAAAGGAAGTTAGTTCATGTTAAATAACTTCGGGAATGTAGAAACACTTGAATCTCGTAATCCAAACATGGTTCAATAAAATAGCAGCACAGCACAAATTCAATGGTATGAAAATCTTGTAGCACAAATCTAGCAGCTCAAATCTTCGTGCCGAAATACTGCCAGTGAAGATATGGACGGTATGGTATGCTAGGCCAGACTGACTTGGGTATATCCATGAACCTCCCAAGTAAAGAGAAAATGGCGTGATTAGCAGGCTTGTTAGCTAATTACTTAGCTCGTAGTAAGCAAGCAGGACTTAGATGGTACCAAGCATATAAATGTAATTTAACTAGTTATTTTAATAGTTTAAGAGAAAAGTCCTCCTTACTTCAATAAATACATATATAAATATACTAATAAACAAATGTAAGAAATACTAATTTCCGTTTAACTGGATTTCTATTTTAATGCCTTATTTTTTTAACAATATCTCTATACTGTTAGCGTTTAAAACAATGTCTTGTGTATATGGAACTAATATTATTACCATGTGTTTGAGAAACTGATTTCTTTTTTCACACAACAGAATAAATATCAATAGAGAAAAATACTGCTCTATATATCATTGATATCAACATTAGTACGTAAAGAATCAATTTAGTTTCTTTTAAATGCAAAGATCTGATGGATTGGCTTTACGATGTCATTATCTAGCTTGAGTTTCTCGGAGGGGAAAAAAAAAGGTATAAAATAGAACCTGACCCTAAAGGCTATTTCTTTGAGGGGGTGTGATTTTTGTAAACAAGTTCCAATACTTCGGGGTTTTAAAGGCGAAGTCTAAAATACCATTTTATTCATTCTTGCTGAACAGATTTAACTGGTAGTTTGATGAGCGCCACGAAGCTACGTAGAAGAAGGAAAGCTTTCATCTAAATCTCATCGGAAAAGGGACCAATATAGGATTTATAAAATGGAGTGAAAGATAGTGAAGAGGGAAAGAGAGTCCTTGCAGAAATATAGACGATTTATTTATTCTCTTTTTTATTGTAAAGGACTATCATGAAAGGAAAATGTGAATAAAGGCAATGTTTTTTCACAAATGGATTTTACATTTTGGAATGTACAATGTATCTGAAATTTATTTTATTTTTATTTTTGTAAGAATAAACAGAGTAATAAGTATATACTTATTTGAAACTCCACTCATAACTATGCAATGTTATTTTCATCTAGATATGTTCACTAAATCATGAGAGACTTAATGCAAATGAGAAAAATAGTTTCCGGAAGATTAGGAAAAAAGGATATTTGAATCAAAAGCAAAATCCATTTTGGTTTGAGAACACTATTCTGTGTTTCATCACTGAATAAAGAAAAGTGGATAGACCCATATCTTCCAAGGAGACATTAAAAATATAACGTGGGTGATTAAAATGTAACATAGATGTTAAAAAAGATAAATGAAACTGTTAAAAGTGATAATTAAGCTTGTAAAGCCGTATTCTAGACTATTCCCAAAGTCTTAAAAGTGCCAAAATCAAGGACAAATATGGTATTCTGCGGGATACAAACAGTCACTCTTATTACAGATAAGCTGTGCTATTTTATGATATTATTTCCGTTAAGAAATTAAGTAATGACTTTAAATGAAAATAACATGAAACAAAAATTTTTGATCACTGAGAGAATTATCAAAGGCTTCAGCCTTTATAGGCAGCATATGATACGTGTTACGCAATGATGTTACAAAGTCCTATCCAAATTGACGTTTTTGTTACCTATCGGAGTTGAGTTACGATGTTCTGGTCGCATGTGTTTTGGGCGCTAAGACTACCCGGTCTAAACTTCCTTAATTCCATCCTATATCCACTATCCCATGTTATGATTAATTGGGTAACTCTGCTCATGAGCGTTTCATCTTAACCGATTATCCCCTCTGGTATCATAGAAGCCTTTGTTAAGTACTGTGTTACAACTATAGATGGTGACTGAGTCTTGGGTGATCGTGTTATGTAATACTTAAACCATACGCAGAAAACTATAAGATAAACTGAAAGGTAACGAATGGTAATCGGTCGAAAAAGACAAGCAACTTATTTCAGCATATGAATAAGTGTAATCAAAGTAATTATTGAAGAACTACAACGTATTTTCTGCACCATGGAAAATATGATGAGATGGGCTTTGTTCAATGTAGAAAAATCTCTTTGAATAGATTTTGAATAGCTTAGGAATATACAAATTGACAAAATGCTTGTAAAGAATATATTCAGACAATTATTTTTAAACTAAGTGTTTAGTATTTTAAGCTAAACTTTTTGCATAACTGTCGTTGGAGAGACTTTAAAACTAATTGACGTTGCGCACCATTTGACTATGAAGATATGTAACGATACAGAATATTTTGGTCAACGTCTTGTCTTGCTTTTCTTATCCTTCCCCCAGACTAAAGGAAGTTGAATGCATGTCTCATTGCAATGATAGATCATCAATACACTATGGTTCGATCTTATCCCCAAAGTATGTTTATAACTAATGGCACTTTTCCTGATAAGTTTCATCTTAAGGCATTTCTAATCCAAAGACATTATACTGATAATAGTTAACACTGGTAATCTAAGTGGAGAAGATCCGAATGCATTTCTTCCGTTACTTCTATAGATGGAAAGCGTTTCACTTAGGCTCAGCATACATTATGATTTTTGTTTGTAGTGGTCTCAAAGAATTATTCGAATTCTCTTTGCAACAAGTACAGCATTATTCATGTTTTCTAAATAGGTGATCTTTAGGACATTGTTATTATTATGATCAATGCTTTCCAAGCTACAACCCTAGTTGGAAAAGTAGGATACTATAAGCCCAAGTGAAGAGAGGAAATAAACAAACTACAAGAGAAATAATTAATAATAAAACCAATATTTTAAAAATAGTAACATCATTAAAATAAAGCTTTCATAGATAAATTTTAAAAACTTGAAAGAAAAAAAAAAGAGTTGAGGGAGAGAAATAAGATAGACATATTTCCTGATAGCTACTATGGCCAAAAAATACGAGTATGTATTAATATATATTTTAAATAGTAATTAATTCCAGTCTGCTCTTCACTTGGTTAACTATTCTTATATAAATTTCCCGTTCTTGATCACCTATATAGGCTTTTAATGTTTGGTTATCGAGATTCTTTTTATTTTTTTTCCTTACTATACAAGCGAGCATAGAATCATGATTTCTCGTGTTTTCTGTATTCTTAGATAGCTAATGGAAGCAAAATATTTTTCTATGTAAATTATGCTATTCTCATTACAGCAATTGCAAAGGATTGCAGTTGCTAAATAAGAAAGTTATATGAAAGGATTAAGGAGTTCTTTAGACCGCGTGCTATAAGGTTGACCCTCAAATATATTTTCCATAGGTATCATGATTCTAGGCAATAAACCTTTTTGTCAAAAAAATATATGATATTCCAATTAATGTTAAGAAAGTATTGTTCGTAATGCTCCCAAGTAACAAAGCATAGCTCGTAATCTCCGTACAACTTTAGGGATGGTGGTAATTAGAATATTACAAACTCTTTAACGAAAAATATCTGTGTCAATTAGTGACGAACAAACTAGTCACTGATCACAAAGTTATAACCACTTTTATGACTGAACTATGTCTTCATTCATACATCAGAGAAAATAGGAAATGATGATATTCTAAGGAGATTTCCATGAAAAGCATATGGAATAGGATATGCTTTAGAATTGCTAAGGTAGTGGTATTCGCTCATACTCTAATTTAAACGTAAATATCTTCGCGATGTAAATGAAAATATTACGTAATTCCAGACTGTTGTCAGCTGGAAAATTCTGGATATGCATTAATTCCAAGTGGAGAAAAAACTAATCCGAAAATAGCTGATTAATTTTTTTTTAGAAATGAAGATAGAGGTCTCAATGTAGATTATAGGATACAGTGGAGTACTGATCATAAAGACGCTAAGTAATCTCTCTCTCTCTCTCTCTCTCTCTCTCTCTCTCTCTCTCTCTCTCTCTCTCTCTCTCACACACACACACACACACACACACACACAACACACAAACAACCATAGTGGGAAGTATCAAAATATCAAATAGACATCAAAAACTATATATAGTTTATTATTACCAAAAGCTTCTGGTAAATTTTGCTTTCAGTTATCAGGTAATGCGCTTAAAATATATCTTGATCACCTTCATTTGAGGAAATCTCTTTTATTTTGAATTGGAATTAGCTATTTGTTTATCCTCTTAATTCTCTATTACTTATAACAATAAGCAGCGATATTCTTGGAGGGTAATTCAATATAATCGTTTGATTGCGAAATTAGGATGATAATGATAATAATGATAATAACAATAATAACATCCCCAACATATAAGTATACATTAGTATCTCATATGCCTCAGAGATAATGAAACGAGGAATTACGGTAAAGGATCATTAGAGAATATAAGACTCTCCAGTGAACACATCCTTCTCACGAAGAGGAAGCAAGAATGTAAATGTGCGACGCTATAAGATATACAAATGTAACGTTTCCAAATAACTGACCGAGATGAAGTTAGCAACTTTTGAAGAGGAACACTTTCTACTTCGTTATCAAACCTTGTAAGGTAAGTGAAGTCATTTTACTTTAATGTCTTAAAGGGAAGACTTTCCCTCTTTAAAACTGAATCAGTGTCGTTGAATTTAGATGCTACAAATCATTGGAAGCTAATGAAAAGATCATTGTCTTGAAGGTGATTTTTAAAGTAAAAGAACACTTACTGATAATCTTAGGACGTAGAAATATGATTCTAATGGGGCAATGAAAATTATCAAAAGGCCAAACTTATTGAGTATTAAAAAAAAATCAACTATTACATTCTAAATGGGCTTTTGTTATATGGCCAGTACTTAATGATTATATCACAGCAAATACTTATAGCATATATAAAATCTAGTCTCCTTATGTGAAAAGCATATATCTTCCAAGAAATTAATAATAATAATAATAATAATAATAATAATAATAATAATAATAATAATAATAATAATAATAATAATAATAATAATTAAAAATTTTCAAAAAATAAGAATAAAGTTAATAAAAATTCATTGATTTTTATTTTGTCGGATAGGTCGAGGTGCAATTATTTGATATTATGCAGGAAGGAAAGGAAGCCTCTGAAGAGTCCTAACCACACCGTATTCATCCTTGTATTTATAAGATTTAAAAAAAAAAAAAAAAAGAGTCATTTATTTCATTGTGACGTCCCTTCACTCTTAACTTACATTATGAAAGAATATAAGTTATTCAAAATATATCTCCATATTATGTTTGAAAAATAATTGTCTCATCGACCGAGGTAATATCAATTGCTTGTGGGCATGAATAGGAAAAAAATGTCATAAGTTCAAAGGGGAGCTCCTTCATTATTAGTATTAAATGGGCCTTATTGCAGTTGATAGCTTATGGATATGGTCGTTACGCACGAACATACATATTTGTAAAAAAAAAAAAAAGATTTATGGTGAAAGAAAATTAAAAGATATCAACATAAGATAAAATATCAGACACGTCAGCACGGGTGCGTATGCGGACATACATATGTAGGCGTATAAGTTGAATATATATATGTATATATATATATATATATATATATATATATATATATATATATATATATATATATATATATATATATATATATATTCATAAATATGTTATATATATATATATATATATATATATATATATATATATATATATATATATATATATATTTATATATATATGTATATATATATATAGATATATATATATATATATATATATATATATATATATATATATATATATATATATATATATATATATATATATATATATATATATATATATATAGAGAGAGAGAGAGAGAGAGAGAGAGAGAGAGAGAGAGAGAGAGAGAGAGAGAGAGAGAGAGAGAGAGAGAGAGGGAAAGTATTAACCTATATAAAACATGCATATATATATATATATATATATATAT
>NC_090728.1:114144599-114157099 GCF_036898095.1 Palaemon carinicauda | reverse complement strand
GTACGAATTTTAGTCGTAGTTCCAATGCCAGAGGGAACCACACGCTATTTGGCGACTTGTGGGCCACTATTGCTGCTTTCCCTTTGAAGGATCTCAGCTTATCAAGGACCTTCAAAAGGAGGTTGGGCAGAGGGAACAGACAAATACTGGACCATCTGTTTCAGTCTAGGGACATAGCGTTCACGGCCTCTGCTAACGGAACCTCGTATGAGGACATGTAACGATCTATTTTCTTGTTATCTTTCATCGCAAAGAGGTCTATCTGCAGCTCCGGGACTTGTGTTCCCAGGTGTTGGTGCTGCTAAGCTCAAATAGGGCATCTTTGTCGGACCTCAGATCCGAGAAGTGCTCAAGGATACTGATTTTGAGGAGCTTCTTAACTTAAAGGAACTGGAGCATAGGAAGCATTCAAGTCAGTCTGTAGTGGCTTCCTTAGTAACACACGCGTACCAGATTACCAAGCCTGTATTGAAAAGTTGCTAAAGTCTTACTAGGATATGGGGTGCCGAATGTCACTCAAGTTTTATTTTCTCCATTCCCACCTCAACTTCTTCCTGCCAAACCTTGAACCAGTGACTTATGAGCATGGAGAAAGATTCCACCAAGACATTACTATCAAGGCAAGCGGAACCCCGGCATGATGGGAGACTTCTGCTGGATGCTCTTGCGTGATATCCCGGAGGCAAAATACACCAGATCTTCTAAGAAAACACACTTTTGACTGTCTGTGGTACTATGAATTGTGTAATTGTGTTATCCAAGTGTATTGATTCAATCGGTGTTCTTTATCTATCCTTTTTTATCTGTTATAAGTTGCAGCAACTTTTGAAATGTGCACATATATTCTCTGTTTATACTAAAATGAGACTATTTAAAAGCCAGAAAACTAGATGTGACAGGACAAAACTATTAATAAATTTGAATTCAGCACACCCAAATTAGCAAAAATCACCTATCCCCATTCTTGACTTAGACCAAAAATTTTTTTTGTAAACCAGTGATAGGTACTGAGTTAGCCTGCTGGCCTTTAATTAGTCTATGGTAACTAATCCTGACCCAGATCTTGATTAGCCTGGTGGCTTTTAATTGATCTATGGTGACCATTTCTGACCCTGCTCTAGGTTAGCCTGTTGGCTTTTGATTCCTGAATCAGATTTGGGTTAGTCTCCTTGCTTTTAATTGGCCTATAGTGGCTAATAGGTAGTAGGTTGCCCAGGGCAACAGCCACCTGTTAAGATACTACCGCTAGAGAGTTATGGGGTCCTTTGACTGGCCAGACAGTAATATACTACATTGGATCCTTCACTCTGTTTTCGATTCATTTTCCCTTTGCCTACAAATATACCTGATAGTGAAGCATATTCTTCACATTTTCTCCTCTGTCCTAATACACCTAACAACACTGATATTACTAAATACTTCTTTTTCACCCACGGGGTTGCTGCCCTATCGTTGTTCAGTGTCCACTTTCCTTAAAGTGAGGGTAAAAGAGACTGTAGCTATGGTAAGCAGTTCTTTTAGGAGATGGACACTCCAAAATAAAACCATTGTTCTGTTTTAGTCTTGGATGGTGCCATAGCCTCTGTACCATGGTCTTCATATGTCTTAGGTTAGAGTTCTCTTGCTTGAGCGCTATTTTTTTTCTCTTCCTCTTGTTTTGTTAAATTTTTTATAGTTCATATAGGAGATATTTATTTCAATGTTACTGTTCCTAATGTATATTTTTCCTTGTTTCCTCCCCTCCCATGGCTATTTTCCCTGTTGGAGGCCCCAGGGTTATAGCATCCAGCATTTCCAAATAGGGTTGTAGCTAAGCGATTCATAATTATAATAAAGATAATCCTGACCAAGATCTGGGTTAGCTTCTGACTTTTGATTCGCCTATGGTGACTAATCCTGACCCAGATCTGGGTTTGATTGGTCATTTGTGACTAATCTTGATCCAGATGTAGGCTATTCTGTTGGCTTTTGAATGGCCTATGGTGACTAATCTTAACCCACATGTGTGCTATCCGTCTGACATTTAATCGGTCTATGGTTACTTATTCTAAACCAGTTTTAGGTTAACCTGGGGGCTTTTAATTGGCATATAGTGACTAATCCTGACCCAGATCTGGGTTAGCTTACTGGCCTTAGATTGGTCTATAGTGACTAATTCAAACTCATAGCTGCGTTAACCTACTGACTAATCCTGACCGAGATGTGGGCTATCCTGTTGGCTTTTCATTGGTCTATGGTGTCTAATTCTAAATCAGATCTGAGTTAACTTGTGGCTCCTGACTTGCTTATGGTGATTCATCCTGACTCAGATGTGAATTTGCCTGTTGGCCTTTGATGTGCATATGGTTGCTAATCCTGATCCAGATTTGGTTTAGCCTGCTGACCTTTGATTGGCTTCTCGTGATTAACCCTGGCCCAGATCTGGGTTAGTCAGCTGGCTTTTGAAAGGTCTATGGTGACTAATCCTGACCCAAATGTAAGTCAGCCTGGTGGATTTTGATTAACACATGGTAACTAATCCAGCCCCAGATCTGGGTTAGCCTGTTGACCTTTGATTAGTCTGTGGGGATTAATCCTGACCCAGATGTGGGACAGCCTTCTGGCCTTTCATTGGTCTATGGTGACTTATCCTATCCCCGTTCTGGGTTGGCATGCTGGCTTTTGATTGACCTATGGTGACAAAATCTTACCCAAATCTGGATTAGCCTACTGACCTTCAATTGGTCTATAGTGACTAATGCTAACTCAGATCTGATTATTCTGCTGACTAATTTTGACCCAGATGTGGGTTATCCTGCTGACTTTTAATTGACCTATGGTGACTCATCCTGACTAGATCTGAGTTAGCCTTCTGACCTTTGATTGGTCATAGTGAATAATGCTAACCTATTGAATTTTGATCGGCTTATTATGACTAATCCTGACCCAGATGTGGGTTAGCCTGATAGCCTTTGATGGGCCTACGGTGACTAATCCTGACCCAGATGAAGTTTAGCCTGCTTAATTTTGATAAGACTAAGGTGACATACTGGCTCATATCTGGGCTAGCTTGCTGGTTTTTATTGCTCTAGGGTAACTAAAGCCTGGCCCAGACCTGGGTTATCCTGCTAACCTTTGATTGAACTATGATGACTTATCCAGACCCAAATCTGCTTTAGGCTTTAGGCCATTGACTGCAACTGCCCAATGGTGATGAGTTTTGACCCCGATCTGGGTTAGTCTGCCGACCTTTGGTTGGTCTATGGTGACTAATCCTGATCCAGATCTGGGATATCCTTCTGGCCTTTGATTGGCCAATGGCGACTAATTATGACTCAGATTTAGGTTATCCTAGTGACTTTTGATTGGCCAGTGGTGGCTAATCCTGACCCAAATCTGGTTAACCTGGTGTCCTATGATTGGCCTCTGCTGACTAATCTTGACCCAGATCTGGGCTACCTTGCTGGCTTTTGATTGGCACATGATGACTAATCCAGACCCAGATCTAGGTTATGCTGCTTGCTTCTAATTAGCGCTGCCTTAGTTACTAATCCTGACCCAAATCTTGGTTAGCCTACTGGCCTTTGATTAGCCTACGGTGACTAAACCTAACGCAAATATAGGTTAGGTTGCTGGCCTTTGATTGGTCTAAGTTGATCATTCCAGACCAAAATTCTAAATACTTCTATAGATGTAAATTTCTTCGTATTTGCCAATCAGTTATTTTGAAGAATCCTAGGTGTGTATGCTAATGAATTATTTTTTTTTGGGGGGGGGGTAATAATTTCTAGTTTAATCACCTATTGTGTGTGAACTTTGGTGAGATCGTCATAAAAATTTGCTCTAAAAAAAGAAATAAAATTTTAAATTGACAAATAATTGTGTCTTGAATTGCTGTATCTAATAATGGTATAAGTAACTATAATAATAGAAACAATAATGTTAATAATAATAATATTAATGATAATAATAATGACAATAGAATAGTAATATTGCTAATAAGATAATGATGATGATAAAAGTCGTACTTATAAACAATAAAATCATCCTAAGCAAAGTATCCTTAATACGTGCATTACTTTGTTAAACATCGGTTTAGTATTGAATTTCTATGTTAGGTAAGAATACATTAAAGAAAGTGAAGGAAAACTAAAAAAGGCAAGATTCCATTTCTAAACGATCCTCATTCAATATCCTTGTCTTTAGACTTTAGGACAGAGAGTGAGAGAGGGAGAGAGAGTCCCCTGTGCGCATGCACTTTAGCCTCTAGGAGCCTCTTGCACAGTCCTCTACCTCCCTAGGATGAAGGGGGATCCCACCATGAAAGAAGCGACCAGACGCATCGGTCTTGTGGCATACGAGGGGGGAAGAGGAGTTATTGTCCGGCTGTTGCTAAAGAGAAGGCGACCCACTGATGCAGGAAAGTCTCAGACTGACGGAGACATCCTTGGAGAGAAAAAATGGTGTCACGAGGCTCTTTCCATAAAATACTGAATGATAGCTTTTACTTATTATTATTATTATTATTATTATTATTATTATTATTATTATTATTATTATTATTATTATTATTATTATTATTATTGTTGTTGTAAATTTACTCCTGAAACAATTGACATGACGTATTATTTCCCCCCGAAAAAAAACATAGTTAACAAACAACAATATGGTAATAAAAGAAAACTTACAAGTAAATTTGTTCTGATATTCAATGGCTTCAAATGTTGCTCAATTGTTTTTCCTATAAGCCATTTGTAGTAATACATTATTGTATATTAGCCTCTTGCTTCCTGAATGCCAGTATGTGTATAAGAAACAACTTGGTATATGTAAAGTATAGTTTATGGAAACAATTCTAGAAAGGTTTCTGTGAAGATTTGTATTCGCAATATTGGAAGCAATGTTCTTGAATGCACGGTTTTTTTTTCTCTCTATTGCAAACATTTTTTTTCCATTGATATAAATCAATATATATCGACCTATCTTTTCTAGAGTAATGAATATTATAGTTCCAAAACCTTTGGCAGCTTTAGAGTTTAGTGATGATGTGATTTCTGGCCATAATACTGTACTCGGAAATGCAATAAACAGTTGACAACTATTCTCATGTCAGTTTTGTAATCCTTTTAAACATCACACATATTTTCCCTCATCCTTTAAACATTAGGCGTGTTTCCCAGTATCCTTTTGACCACCAGACATATTTTTCTTTATCCTTTTAAACATCAGATGTGTTTTCCGATATTCTTTTATACATCAGACGTATTTTACGTTATCATTTTAAAATTAAGATGTATTTTCAGTTATCGTTTAAACACCAAACGTATTTCAAGTTATCATTTTAATCACCACTGTATTTCCCGTTATTCTTTTAAATATCAGACCTATTTTACGTTATCCTAATAAGGATAAGGTGCATTTTAAGCTATCATTTTAAACATCAGACACATTTTCCGGTATCCTTTTAAACATCAGACGTATTTTACGTTACCCTATTTAGGATAAGGCGAATTTTCAGGTATCATTTGAAACATCAGACGCTTTTTCCTTTATCCTTCACCATCATTTGCTTTAACTATTTTCGTTTGTATCCGTAAGCCATTTACTATAATATTAGCTCTTTCTAGGGGATTGTTGTTAACCTGTTTTAAACATTTTTTATTCTAATCTTGAATCGCTAATTTGATAAACTTTGTTCTTCAAAAGTTTTCATAAAACAACGCTGTGATGATATTACAATTTTTTTCGAGGCATCTCAATGTGATTGAAATTCCTTATCTTCTAGTTGTCTGTGGATACTATAGAACTTACCAGGACTACAGAGAGAGAGAGAGAGAGAGAGAGAGAGAGAGAGAGAGAGAGAGAGATTTCTGATGTAAATCAGATGCTTTATTGAGTATATTGGATTTTTTCCATCATCATTGGTATGACTTATTAATCTGCTATCACGGAACCTAATCATTAACTTTACCATTAATAATTCTTCAGCAAACACGAAACCTATTCATCATCATGACCATCACAAATCCATCTGCTATCATGAAACCTATCCAGCACCATTTCTATCGATAATTCATCTCCTATCACGAAACCTATCTATCATCATTGATATCAATAATTCATCTGCTATCACGAAACCTATTCATCTTCATTTCTATCATTAATTCATCTGCTATCATTGAAACTCATTCATAATCTTTCCTATTACTAACTCATCATCATTGCTATTACTAATTAAGCTGTAAAATAAAATCTATATATCATCATTGCTATCACCAATTCATATGCTATCAAGAAACCTATTTATCATCCTTTGTATCACTAATTTATCAGCTATCACGAAACTTATTCATCATCATTGCTATCACTAATTAATCTGTTATCATGAAACCTATTTCTCATCAATGCTATCTGTAATTCGTGAGTGTAAAAATTACCTAACAATTTGTCACACTTTGGTACCCATAAGTCTAATACTGTTTTGATAAATCTCTCTCTCTCTCTCTCTCTCTCTCTCTCTCTCTCTCTCTCTCTCTCTCTCTCTCTCTCTCATGCATAAAAATGCATTCATGCATATATTCTAAAGTAATCCAGACAAACATTTTTGTATCACGAACTACCATCCTATTGCTATTACGAAACCTATCCATCATTATTACTATCACCATAATATCTGCTATCATGAAACCTTTTCATTATCATTGCTATCCCCAATTCATCTGACTATCATAAAACCTATTCACCATCATTACCATTACTAGTTCATCTGCTGTTACAAGACCTATTCATCATTATTGCTATCACTAATTAATCTGCTATCACGCAGCGTTTTCATTACCATTGCTATCACCAATTCATCTGTTACACGCAACCTATTCAACATCATTATTATTAATAGTTCATCTACTATCACGGAACCTATTCATCCGTTTTACCATCACTAATTCATCTACTAACACGGAACCTATTCATCAGCATTGCTATCATTAATTCATCTGCTTTTACGAAACCTATTCATCATCATTTCTATCACAAATTCTTCTGCTATCAGGAAACCTAATCATCATCATTTCTATCACCAATTCGAATGCTATTAGGAAACCTAGTCACCATTATTGTTATCACCAATTCTTCTGCTATCACGAAACCTATGCATCATTATTGCTATTACTAGTTCATCTGCTTTTACGAAACCTATTCATCATTATTGCTATCACTAATTATTCTGCAATTACGAAATATATTCATCATCATTGCCATCACTAATTCTTCTGCCATCATTGTGGAGGATTGAATTTGTATTATTTTTATTTTATTTTTAGTTGTTTGCCAAATCCAGAGAGAGAGAGAGAGAGAGAGAGAGAGAGAGAGAGAGAGAGAGAGAGAGAGAGAGAGAGAGAGAGAGAGTGTATGTTTGTGTGTCAGCAAGCGAGAGGTGGTGTATCGATTGTTTGTTGTGAAAAAGACTGTTGGAATTACTGAGATCGTCTGTTTATGTTTTTAGCTAGGTTAGGACAGTGGTGTATGTCTTGGCCAATTTATTCTAATTTAACTGCAGCAAGAGGCATTTGTGTAAATGCTGGACTTCTATTATTATATTTTTTACCAGCGTGAAAGTGTTTTGTTTATTTTGACAGCCGTAATTACTCCTTTGGAGAACCTATTTTTGAAGGCTGGTCTTTAGTTGCTGACTTGTTCTGTAATCGATTATATTTAGACTGCCCTTTTGGATTGATCGATTGTTGATGACTTGGATTTCGTTAAAGAACCTGATTTAATTGTTCTTGTGCTGTAATATTATGATGATGATGATGATGATAGTGATCATATAACCTGCCCAATCAGGTGAGGCAGGTGTAGCAGATTGCCACAAAATATCTTTCTGCCACTGAGTTATTGGGCCCAGTGATGCGTCTTCCAGAGAGTTGTGGCATTGGCCTGAAAGGACTGTTGGCCCTTGTGTGGACAAAGAGGTCCACACATAAACAAATATCAATTTTGGTTTGTAGTTAATTTTTAGTTTTGTTATCGTTTTGTTAGTTTAATTGAATTGTGGTATAGTGAATGTCTATTTTGTGATAAGTGATTGATTAGTGATAAGTGTGATTTTTTTTTATTTTTTTAGTTTTAAGAAAAATAGTGTTAAGGTAATGGTTTGTTTTCATCTCCTCTCTGCCCAAGAGTCCAGTTGATAAGGCAAGGGGAAAGTTTGTGTTGTGGGACAATTTGTCCGTTAGAGTGATTCAAGGGTATGGGGTTTGTTCTTGTGACACCCCACCACATCGTGAAACCTATCCACTATCTTTATCATCATTAGTTCATCTGCTATCATGAAACTTATGCATCATTATTGCTATCACCGATTTTTCTGCTATTACCTAACCTATTCATCATCATTGTTATCACTAATTCATCTGACTATCACGAAACCTATTCACTATTATTACCATCACTAGTTCACCTGCTATCACTAGACCTAATCGTCATTATTGCTACCACTAATCCATCTGTTATCATGAAACCTACACGCCATCAATATCATCACTATTTAATCTGCTATCACGAGACCTATTCATCATTATTGCCGTCACTAACTCATCTGCTATCACGAAACCTACTCAACATCCATACCATTACTATTTAATATTCTATCATCAGCCAAATTCATCATATTTGCTATCACTATTTATCTGCTATCACAAAGCATTTTCATCCTCATTGCTTTCACCAATTCTTTTGCAATCATTATTGCTATCAAAAATTTATCTGCTATTACGAAACCTATTTATCATCATTGCTATCGCTAATTCATCTGCTGTTACGAAGCCTTTTTTTCAACATTGCTATAACAATTTCATCTACTATTACGAAACCTTGTCATTATCATTCCTATCACCAATTCATCTGTTATCACGAAACTTATTTTCCATCATTACTAGTCAATCTATTATCACGAAACCTATTCATCATCATTACTATTACGAATTCATCTTCTATCACAAAACTTACTAACCATCAGTACCGTCAATTTTTCATCTGCTATCATAAAACATATTCATTATTATTACTATTAATATTCATATGCTATCACGAAGCATTTTCATCATCATTGCTATCACCAATTATTCTGATATCACGAAACCTATTCATCATCATTACCATCGCTACTTTAACTGCTTCCACGAAGTCTATTCGTCATCGTTGCTATAACTAGTTCTTCCGCTATTACGAAGCCTTTTCATCACCATTACTATCACCAATTCATCCGCTCTTACGAAGCCTTTTCCTCGTCATTGCTATTAGTAATTCATCTGCTATTACGAAGCCTTTTCATCACAATTGCTATCATAAATTCTTCTGCTATTACGAAACCTATTCATCATTATTTTTATAACCATTCAATCTGTTAGCAAGAAAATTATTCACAATCATTATTATCACTAGTTAATCTGCTATTACCAAACCTATTCATCACCAATGCTATCACTAATTCATCTGCTATCACGAAATCTATTCATCACATTTGCCATCACAAACTTATCTGATATTACGAAAACTGTTCATCATGATTTATATCTCTAATACTTCTGCTTTTATGTAATCTATTCATCATTACCATCTCTAGTTCATCTCCTATTACGAAACCAATTCATCATCATTACTATCACCAATTCTTCTGTTATCACGAAACTATTCATTATCATCACGAGTTCATCTGCTATCACGACACCTATTCACAATCATTACCATCACTAGTTCATCTGCTATCACGAAATCTATTCATCATCATTGCTATTACTAATTCTTCTGCTACTACAGAATATTTTCATCATCACTGCTATCACAAATTCATCTGCTATCACGAAACCTTTTTTCATCATGATTGCTATCACTAATTTCTTTTCCACTACGCAACCTAGTCATCATCATTGCTATCACCAATTCTTCTGCTATCACGAGGCCTATTCATCATCATTACCATTACTAGTTCATCTGTTATCACGCAACCTATTCACCTTCATTTCCATCACTAGTCATCTGCTATCATAAAACCTCTGCATCATCATTGCTATTACTAATTCATCTCGTATCATGAAACTTATTTATCAACATTGCTATCACTGATTCTATTGCTAATATGAAACATATTCATCATCATTACCATCGCTAATTCAACTGCTATAACGAAACCTATTCATTATCATTGCTATCATTAAATCATTTGCTATTACGAAGCCTATTCATCAGTATTATCATCACTAATTCATCTGTTATCACTAAACCTATTCATTATCATTGCTATCACTAATTCATCTGCTATTACGAAACCTATTCATCTTCATTGCTATCATTAATTAATTTGCTTTCACAAGCCCTATTCATCATTTTTGCAATCACTAATTCATTTGCTATTACGTTACCTTTCCATCATCATTGCTATTACTAATTCATCTGCTATTACATATCCTTTTCATCAGCAATGCTATCACCAATCCATCTTCTATTACAAAATATATTCATCATTATTACCAGCAACAATTCATCTTCTATCATGAACCTATTCATCGTCATTATCATCATTACTTCATCTGCTATTTCGAAACCTATTCATCATCATCATCATCATCATCATCACTAATTCATATGTTAATACGACACATATTCATCATCTTTGTCATCACTAATTCAATTGTTATTATGAAACATATTCATCATTAGTGCTATCATATATTCATCTGCTATAGCGGAACCTATTCATCATCATTACAATCACTACTTCATCTGCTATCACGAAATCTATCCATCATCATTACGCTCAGTAATTCATCTATTATTACAACAAATATTCATCCCCATTACCATCACTATTTCATCTGTTATCATGAAACCTATTCATTATCATTGCTAATACTAACAAATATTCTATTACGAAACGTATTCATCATCATTACTATCTCAAATTCATCTACTATCACGAAACCTATTCATTATTATTGCTATCACTAATTTACCTGGTATTATGTATATGTAAACTATTCAACATCATTATCATCACTAATTCATCTGCTATTACGAAACCTATTCATTATCATTGGTATAACTAATTTAACTGCTATTACGAAAACTATTCATCAGCATTACCACCACTACTTCATCTGCTATTACGAAACCTATTCATCATCATCACCATCACTATTTCCTTTGTTATTATGAAACATATTCATCACCATTGATATCACTAATTCATCTGCTATCATAAAACCTATTCATTATCATTGCTACCACCAAATCATCTTCTAATACGAAATATATTCATCATTATTACCATAAAAAATTCATCTCCTATTACAAAACCTATTCATCATCATTACCATCAGTAATTCCTCTGCTATCATGAAACCTATTCATTATCATTGCTTTCCGTATTTCATCTGCTATTACGAAACTTATTCATCATAATTGCTATCACTAATTCATCTGCCATTACAAAACCCATTCATCATCATTACCATCATTAATTCATCTGCTGTCATGAAACCTATTCATTATCATTGCTTTCCCTAATTCGATTGCTATTACGAAACCTATTCATCATAATTGCTATTACTAATTCATCTGCTATTACAAAACCTAATCATTATCATTGTTATCCCTAATTCATTTGCTATTGCGAAACCTTTTCTCCACCATTACTATCATTAATTCATCTTTTATCACAATCACTATCCATCATTATTGCTATCACTGACTCATCTGCTATTAAGTAACCTTTTCATCATCATTGCTATCACTAATTTATATGCTATCACGAAACATTCATCATCATTGCTATCACTAATTCATCGGCTTTTACCCTAACTACACATTGTCATTACCATCACTATTTTATCTGTTATCCTTAAACCTATTCATCATCCCTAACTTCATCTGCTATCATGGAACCTTTTTGTAACGTCTTTCAAATGAATTTTTATAAAAATGGTATTGAATAAAACTACTTAGTTTTTTTGCCAGTGACAATTATTGTAAAACGGTCATGGTTGTTGTACAGCAAGTACAGCAACTTAGGGAAAACAACAGGAAAAAATCTATTACAGGTCAATTATCTCTATGATGAAAGAGGAGAAATGCCATTCCTACTTAGAGCTTTATACACCAGCGTATAATGTCTGATTTATAGAACAATTAATATTATTTTCTACTCTAAGGAGGGTTCAAATCTGTTGGGCTCATTCTATAAAATTATTCATCTCATATAATTCGATAAAAGGAAATTCTTTCGTATAAGAAACTCGGTGATAAAATTTGTTTATACATACACACACACACACACACACACACACACACACACACACACACACATATATATATATATATATATATATATATATGTATATATGTGTGTGCGTGTATATATATATATATATATATATACACGCACTGTATGTGTGTGTGTGTGTATTTAGGGTCTAATTGCATTTAGTGTCGCTTGTATTGTGACTGCTCATCTCGAATTAAGC
>NC_090728.1:114137099-114139599 GCF_036898095.1 Palaemon carinicauda | reverse complement strand
GCTTCTTTTATTCTTTATTTGCATATCAATTTATAACTATTCATCTAGATAATTATCATTTAAAAAAAAAGAGATCACAAAATATTGTTATATTCTGTAACACACATTATCGAAATATCTTTCAAATGAACACAAAATATAGGAACATCTTTAGGATAGATAAAATTAATATTGTCAACTAAAAGGAATGATATGGCATAGTAACAATAACCACATCGAGTATGATATGAGTTTTTAAAGTACAATGAATTCTGGTCCAAGTGTCCATAATGTGTTGCCTCTCATTTGGAGGCGAGACGAAAAAGAAAAATAAAGAACTGGCAAGATGGTCTTTTTAGACTTCTCGGATCATATTTTTTTAGCATTGTGTGGCTGAAAGTAAGTAAACAATTGTTTATCCTGAATGAATATTGCGTTATGTTTTTCTAAATATGTATATTAGGGAATTATTCTATGAAAGTTTTTTTTTTTTTTTTTTTTTTTTTAAGATAACCCCTTTATGAAGGTTTTAACAAATGTTGAATCATACCTAAAATACATTGCTTAAATATTTATCAGTGATCAATCATATAATTTTTCGTTATTTTGTCGATCATGTTGCATAAGTCGTTAAGACAAAGAGTAATCTAACTTGAGAGCTTGTCATATTGTGTAATTTCATAAAACTATTTCTGGAATATAGAAATATTCAAACATGTTTGTGATTATCATTTAACTTAAATTAATGAGCGATACTGTCTATACTCCAAAAGGGCAATTAATAATAACACTTTTTTATGAGAAAAGCTTCATTTTTAGCATTACCTATTTCAGTCTCTTTATCGAAAATAAGGACATGGATGTCATCGTCGTTTTCTGAGAAGTCAGAGATTCTCTGAACTCTTTTCTTACATTAAAAGCTAACATTTAGAATTCACCTATTTCTCCTGGAATGATATTCCTTCTAAAACATTTTCATAAAGCAAACGGGTTTTGAAATAGCAGCGTATATGTTCAACGATAAAGAAATGTAAGGAAATTATGCCAGATTTTGGTGAATGGCTGCTTACATTTTCCTTAAAAGATTACGATAAAAAGATGAACAGTATATAATAAAAAAAAATACTTTATCGAATTGTTCTGTCAAATGCTGTAGTTGCTCCATTAGATATAACAAATGATAACTTTACTGTTTCAATGAAATATCTGCTTAAAAAAATCAGAACAGGATAATAAAAACTAATGATTATAAGTGGTTTATTGTTAGTCCCGACAGCTTTTGTGAAATTGTTCTCTGTTGTTGTTGTTTTCAAACACGCCAGTCTACGAACAATTCGTTCTATAAATTTCTATTTTTTGGGTGGGGTAGAAATGGTTGGAAAAAGCAACATATTTACAATAGGTTTTATGGCCACTAGCTATCGAAAGTATAGATACATACACTGTTCCATTAATAGAGTATTTTATCAAATATTTAATAATTTTTTATCTTGATAATAAAAAGACAAGAAAATTTAATATGTGAATAAGAAAAAGCTTTACTTATATGGAACTATTATTATTATTATTATTATTATTATTATTATTATTATTATTATTATTATTATTATTATTATTATTATTATTATTATTATTATTATTATCATTAAGCTAAACCCCTAGTTGAAAAAGTTGGATGCTAAAAGCCCAAGGGCTTCAACAAGGAAAAATATCCTACTGTGAAGAAAGGAAACAAGGAAGTAAATATACAATATGAGAACTAATGAATAATTAAAATATTTCGAGAACACTAACAAAATCAAAGCAGATTCTCCATATATAAACTATAAAAAGAGACTTACGTTATCCTTTTCAACATAGAAATTTTACCGATTCAGCTATCCGATTTGGAAGATCATTCTACAAAGTGGTCAAAACTTGAAAAAACTTCTAGAATACTGTGGAGAAAGCATGATTATTAGAATAAAATGGAAACCTAGTATAACAAACCGGATGGTACTGCCTGGGAAGATCTGAATGTACAGGATGGTCAGAATTATGAAAATCTTATGCAACATGCTGTAAACACAGGAAAGTTTCACTTTCTCCGCGGTACCTTGAATAACTGTTCCTGGCGCAGTCACCAAAACAGCTATTTTCGTGGTGAATTGAAAATCTTTAAATTGAATTTCGGGTCACCTAATAGAAGCTTATGCTTTGTCACATTATAAGAAAATTATCCTTCCGGGACAATAATTATGTGGGATGCTTTATATATTTTCTTTCTCTTTGTGACGAACCAAAAAAAGAAAAAGAACCATCGGTTCGTTTTCTCGCCGTCCTGTCAAGTGAATGGGAGAGAGAAAGGTGGGTCTTTCGAACCAGAGTCAATTCAGATAGGGTCTGTTTACGAGGCGGACTTTAAACATAGCTCAACCCCTTATGCAACGTCATGGGCGTCCTGTGTGGCCAGACTGCCACCTTACTCCATACGCTTTCATTGTCATGAGCTACACCCTTCAACCTACATACACATTATTTA
>NC_090728.1:114097099-114132099 GCF_036898095.1 Palaemon carinicauda | reverse complement strand
TGTACCATGATCTTCCAATGTCTTAGGTTAGAGTTCTCTTGCTTGAGCGCTATCTTATCTTTATTCCTCTTGTTTTGGTAAATCTTGATAGTTCATATAGGAGATATCTATTTCAATGTTACTGTTCCTAATATATTCTATTTTTCCTTGTTTCCTTTCCTCTCTAGGTTATTTTCCCTGTTGGAGGCTCAGGGCTTATAGCATCCTGCTTTTCCATATAGGGTTGTAGCTTAGCGAGTAATAATGATAATAAGAATAATCCTGACCAAGATCTGGGACAGCTTCTGACTTTTGATTGGCCTATGGTGACTAATCCTGACCTAGATCTGGGTTTGATTGGTCTTTTGTGACTAATCCTGACCCAGATGTAGGCTTGCCTACAGGCTTTTGATTGGCCTAAGGTGACTAACCTTGACCCACATATGGCTATCCATCTGACATTTAATTGGTATACGGTTACTTTATCTAAACCAGTTCTAAGTTAACCTGCTGGCTTTTGATTGGCCTATGGCGACTAATCCTGACCCAGATCTGGGTTAGCTTACTGGCCTTTGATTGGTCTATAGTGACTAATGGTAACTCGTATCTGCGTTAACCTACTGACTAATCCTGTCCCAGGTGTGGGTTATCCTGCTGGCTTTTAATTGACCAATGATGGCTCATCCTGACTAGATCTGAGTTAGCCTTCTTATCTTTGATTGGTCTATGGTGACTAATCCTGAAATAGATCTGAGTTAACTTGTGGCTCCTGATTTGCTTGTGGTGATTCATCCTGACTCAGACGTGAATTAGCCTGTTGGCCTTTGATGGGCATATGGTGACTAATCTTGATCCAGATTTGGGCTAGCCTGCTGACCTTTGATTGGCTTCTTGTGATTAACCATGGCCGACATCTGAGTTAGTCTGCTGGGTTTTGAATGGTCTATGTTGACTAATCTTGACCAAAGTCTGACTCAGCCTGCTGGATTTTGATTAGCACGTGGTAACTAATCCAGCCCCAGATCTGGGTTAGCCTGTTGATCTTTGATTAGTCTGTAGGGATTAATCCTGACCCAGATGTGGGTCAGCCTTCTGGCCTTTGATTGGTCTATGGTGACTTATCCTATCTCAGTTCTGGGTTGACATGCTGGCTTTTGATTGGCCTATGGTGACAATATCTGACCCAGATCTGGATTAGCCTACTGGCCTTCAATTTGTCTATAGTGACTAATGCTAACTCAGATCTGGTTATCCTGCTGACTTATTCTGACCCAGATGTGGGTTATCCTGCTGACTTTTGATTGACCTATGGTGACTCATCCTGACTAGATCTGTGTTAGCCTTCTGACCTTTGATTTGTCTAAGTGAATAATGCTAACCTATTGGGTTTTTATTGGATTATTGTGACTAATCCTGACCCAGATGTTGGTTAGCCTGTTGGCCTTTGATGGGCCTACGCTGACTAATCCTGACCCAGATGAAGTTTAGCCTGCTGGCTTTTGATAAGCCTAAGGTGACTTATACTGGCTCATAACTGGGTTAGCTTGCTGGCTTTTGATTGGTCTAGAGTGACTAAATCCTGGCCCAGACCTGGGTTATCCTGCTAACCTTTGATTGGTCCATGATGTCTTATACAGACCTAGATCTGGGTAGGGCTTTAGGCCTTTGACTGTAACTGCCCTATGGTGATAAGTTCTGACCAAGATCTGGGTTAGCCTGCCGACCTTTGGTTGGCCTATGGTGACTAATCCTGATCCAGATCTGGGATATCCTTCTGGCCTTTGATTGGCCAGTGGTGACTAATTATGACTCAGATTTAGGTTATCCTGGTGGCTTTTGAATGGCCAGTGGTGGCTAATCCTGACCCAGATCTGGTTAACCTGGTGACCTATGATTGGCCTCTGCTGACTAACCTTGACCCAGATCTGGGCTATCTTACTGGCTTTTGATTGGCATATGATGACTACTCCAGACCCAGATCTAGGTTATGCTGCTTCCTTTTAATTAGCGCTTCCTTGGTTACTAATCCTGACCCAAATCTGGGTTAGCCTGCTGGCCTTTGATTAGCCTACGGTTACTAAACCTAACGCGAATATAGGTTAGGCTGCTGGCCTTTGATTAGTCAAAGATGATCATTCCTGACCAAAATTCTAAATTCTTTTATGAATGTAAATGTATTCGTATTTGCAATTCAGTTATTATTATGCTAATGTATTATTTTTGGGGTGGATAATTTCTAGTTTAATTACCTATTGTGTGCGAACTTTGGCGAGATCGAATAAAATTTGCTCTAAAGGAAGAAATAAAATTTTTAAATGACATAATTTTTTCTTGAATTGCTGTATCTAACAATGGTATTAGTAACCATAATAATAGAAATAATAATGTTAATAATAACGATAATATTTATGATAATAATAATGAAAATATGATAGTAATATTGCTAATAAGATAATGATGATAATAAAAGTCGTACTTACAAACAATAAAATCATCCTAAGCCAAGTATCCTTAGTACTTGCATTACCTTTTTAAACATCGGTTCAGTATTGAATTTCTATGTTAGGTAAGAATATATTAAAGAAAAATGTAAGACCCCATGAGAATAAAGGAAAACTAAAGAAGGAAAGATTCCATTTCTAAACGATCCTGATTCATTATCCTTGTCTTTAGACTTTAGGACAGAGGGAGAGAGAGCCCCCTGCGCGCATGCACTTTAGCCTCTAGAAGCCTCTCGCGCAGTCCTCTACCTCCCTGGGATGAAGGGGGATCCCACCACAAAAGAAGCGACCAGACGACTTGGTCCTGCGGCATACGAAGGCGAAAGAGGAGTTATTGCCATGCTGTTGTTAAAGAGAAGTCTCAGACTGACGGAGAGATCCTTGGAGAGAAAAAATTGTGTCACGAGGCTCTTTCCATAAAATATTGAATGGTAGCTTTTACTTATTATTATTATTATTATTATTATTATTATTATTATTATTATTATTATTATTATTATTATTATTATTATTATTATTATTATTACTCCTGAAACAATTGAGATGACGTATTATTTCCACCTGAAAAATATAGTTAATAAACAGCAATATGGTAATAAAAAAACTTACAAGTAAATTTGCTCTGACATTCAATGGCTTCAAAGGTTGCTCAATTGTTTTTCCATATGCCATTTGTAGGAATACATTATTGTATATTTGCCTCTTGCTTTCTGAAGGCTAGTATGTGTATAAGAAACAACTTGGTATATGTAAAGTATAGTTTATAGAAACAATTTTAGAAAGGTTTTTGTGAAGATTTGTGTTCGCAATATTGGAAGCAATGTTCTTGAATGAACGATTTTTTTCTTTCTATTGCAAATATTTTTTTTTTTCCATTGATATAAATCAATATATATCGACCCATCTTTTCTATAGTAATGAATATTATAGTTCCAAAACCTTTGGCAACTCTAGAGTTTAATGATGATGTGATTACTGGCCATAATACTGTACTAGGAAATGAAATAAACAGTTGACAACTATTCTCATGTCAGTTTTGTAATCCTTTTAAACATCTCACGTATTTTCCCTCGTCCTTTAAAACATTAGACGTGTTTCCCAGTATCCTTTTGACAACCAGACATATTTTCCTTTATCCTCTTAAACATCAGATGTATTTTCCGATATCCTTTTATACATCAGACGTATTTTACGTTATCATTTTGAAATTAAGACGTATTTTCAGCTACCGTTTAAACACCAAACGTATTTCAAGTTATCATTTTAAACACCACTGTATTTCCCGTTATTCTTTTAAACATCAGACGTATTTTACGTTATCCTATTAAGGATGAGGTGCATTTTAAGCTATCATTTTAATCATCAGACACATTTTCCGGTATCCTTTTAAACATCAGACGTATTTTACGTTACCCTATTTAGGATAAGGCGAATTTTCAGGTATCATTTGAAACATCGGACGCATTTTCCTTTATCCTTCACCATCATTTGCTTTAATTATTTTCGTTTGTATCCGTAAGCCATTTACTATAATATTAGCTCTTTCTAGGGGATTGTTGTTAACCTGTTTTAAACATTTTTTATTCTAATCATGAATCGCTAATTTGATAAACTTTGTTCTTCAAAGGTTTTCATAAAACAACGCTGTGATGATATTACAAATCTTTTCGAGGCATCTCAATGAGATTAAAATTCCTTATCTTCTCGTTGTCTGTGGATACCATAGAACTTACCAGGACTACAGAGAGAGAGAGAGAGAGAGAGAGAGAGAGAGAGAGAGAGAGAGAGAGAGAGAGAGAGATTTCTGATGTAAATCAGATGCTTTATTGAGTATATTGGATTTTTTCCATCATCATTGGTATGACTTATTAATCTGCTATCACGGAACCTAATCATTAACTTTACCATTAATAATTCTTCAGCAAACACGAAACCTATTCATCATCATGACCATCACAAATCCATCTGCTATCATGAAACCTATTCAGCACCATTTCTATCAATAATTCATCTCCTATCACGAAACCTATCTATCATCATTGATATCAATAATTCATATGCTATCATGAAACCTATTCATCTTCATTTCTATCATTAATTCATCTGCTATCATTGAAACTCATTAATAATCTTTCCTATTACTAACGCATCGTCATTGCTATTAATAATTCAGCTGTAAAATAAAATCTATATATCATCATTGCTATCACCAATTCATATGCTATCAAGAAACCTATTTATCATCCTTTGTATCACGAATTTATCAGCTATCACGAAACTTATTCATCATCATTGCTATCACTAATTAATCTGTTATCATGAAACCTATTTCTCATCAATGCTATCTGTAATTCGTGAGTGTTAAAATTACCTAACAATTTGTCACACTTTGGTATCCATAAGTCTAATACTGTTTTGATAAATCTCTCTCTCTCTCTCTCTCTCTCTCTCTCTCTCTCTCTCTCTCTCTCTCTCTCTCTCTCTCTCTCTCTCATGCATAAAAATGCATTCATGCATATATTCTAAAGTAATCCAGAGAGACATTTTTGTATCACGAACTACCATCCTAAGAAACATATTCATCATCATTACCATTTTTAGTTCATCTGCTATTACGAAACCTATCCATCATTATTACTATCACCATTTTATCTGCTATCATGAAACCTTTCATCATCATTGCTATCCCCAATTCATCTGACTATCATAAAACCTATTCACCATCATTACCATCACTAGTTCATCTGCTGTTACAAGACCTATTCATCATTATTGCTATCACTAATTAATCTGCTATCACGCAGCGTTTTCATTACCATTGCTATCACCAATTCATCTGTTACACGCAACCTATTCAAGATCATTATTATTAATAGTTCATCTACTATCACAGAACCTATTCATCCGTTTTACCATCACTAATTCATCTACTAACACGGAACCTATTCATCAGCATTGCTATCATTAATTTATCTGCTTTTACGAAACCTATTCATCGTCATTTCTAACACAAATTCTTCTGCTATCAGGAAACCTAATCATCATCATTTCTATCACCAATTCGTCTGCTATTAGGAAACCTAGTCACCATTATTGTTATCACCAATTCTTCTGCTATCACGAAACCTATGCATCATTATTGCTATTACTAGTTCATCTGCTTTTACGAAACCTATTCATCATTATTGCTATCACTAATTATTCTGCAATTACGAAATATATTCATCATCATTGCCATCACTAATTCTTCTGCCATCATTGTGGAAGATTGAATTTGTAGTATTTTTATTTTATTTTTAGTTGTTTGCCAAATCCAGAGAGAGAGAGAGAGAGAGAGAGAGAGAGAGAGAGAGAGAGAGAGAGAGAGAGAGAGAGAGAGAGAGAGAGTGTGTGTATGTTTGTGTGTCAGCAAGCGAGAGGTGGTGTATCAATTGTTTGTTGTGAAAAAGACTGTTGGAATTACTGAGATCGTTTGTTTATTTTTTTAGCTAGGTTAGGACAGTGGTGTATGTCTTGGCCAATTTATTCTAATTTAACTGCAGCAAGAGGCATTTGTGTAAATGCTGGACTTCTATTATTATATTTTTTACCAGCGTGAAAGTGTTTTGTTTATTTTGACAGCCGTAATTACTCCTTTGGAGAACCTATTTTTGAAGGCTGATCTTTAGGTGCTGACCTGTCCTGTAATCGATTATATTTAGACTGCC
Organism: Palaemon carinicauda; assembly: GCF_036898095.1. NCBI lineage: Eukaryota > Metazoa > Arthropoda > Malacostraca > Decapoda > Palaemonidae > Palaemon > Palaemon carinicauda. Next base: position 114,125,912 of record NC_090728.1, on the reverse strand, counting down.
CTTTTGGATTGACTGATTGTTGATGACTTGGATTGCGTTAAAGAACCTGATTTGATTGTTCTTGGGCTGTAATATTATGATGATGATGATGATGATAGTGAGGATATAACCTGCCCAATCAGGTGAGGCAGGTGTAGCAGATTGCCACAAAATATCTTTCTGCCACTGAGTTATTGGGCCCAGTGATGCATCTTCCAGAGAGTTGTGGCATTGGCCTGAAAGGACTGTTGGCCCTTGTGTGGACAAAGAGGTCCACACATAAACAAATATCAATTTTGGTATGTAGTTAATTTTTAGTTTTGTTTGGCGTTTTGTTAGTTTAATTGAAGGATGGTATGGTGAATGTCTATTTTGTGATAAGTGATTGATTAGTGATAAGTGTGATTTTTTTTTTTCAGTTTTAAGAAAAATAGTGTTAAGGTTATGGTTTGTTTTTATCTCCTCTCTGCCCAAGAGTCCAGTTGATAAGGCAAGGGGAAAGTTTGTGTTGTGGGACAATTTGTCCGTTAGAGTGATTCAAGGGTATGGGGTTTGTTCTTGTGACACCCCACCACATCGTGAAACCTATCCACTACCTTTACCATCATTAGTTCATCTGCTATCATGAAATTTATTCATCATTATTGCTATCACCGATTTTTCTGCTATTACCTAACCTATTCATCATCATTGTTATCACTAATTCATCTGACTATCACGGAACCTATTCACTATTATTACCATCACTAGTTCACCTGCTATCACGAGACCTAATCGTCATTATTGCTACCACTAATCCATCTGTTATCATGAAACCTACACGCCATCAATATCATCACTATTTAATCTGCTATCACGAGACCTATTCATCATTATTGCCGTCAATAACTCATCTGCTATCACGAAACCTACTCAACATCCATACCATCATTATTTAATGTTCTATCATGAGCCAAATTCATCATATTTGCTATCACTATTCATCTGCTATCACAAAGCATTTTCATCCTCATTGCTTTCACCAATTCTTTTGCAATCACCTAACTTATTCATCATCATTATGATCATAGTTTATCTGCTATCACGAAACCTATTCATCATTATTGCTATGAAAAATTTATCTGCCATTACGAAACCTATTCATCATCATTGCTATCGCTAATTCATCTGCTGTTACGAAGCCTTTTTTTCAACATTGCTATAACAATTTCATCTACTATTACGAAACCTTGTCATTATCATTCCTATCACCAATTCATCTGTTATCACGAAACTTATTTTCCATCATTACTAGTCCATCCATTATCACGAAACATATTCATCATCATTACTATTACGAATTCATCTTTTATCACAAAACTTACTAACCATCAGTACCGTCAATTTTTCATCTGCTATCATAAAACATATTCATTATTATTGCTATCAATATTCATATGCTATCACGAAGCATTTTCATCATCATTGCTATCACCAATTATTCTGATATCACGAAACCTATTCATCATCATCACCATCGCTACTTTAACTGCTTCCACGAAGTCTATTCATCATCGTTGCTATAACTAGCTCTTCCGCTATTACGAAGCCTTTTCATCACCATTACTATCACCAATTCATCCGCTCTTACGAAGCCTTTTCCTCGTCATTGCTATTTGTAATTCATCTGCTATTACGAAGCCTTTTCATCGTCATTATTATCACTAATTCTTCTGTTATTACGGAACATACTCATCACTATTGCTATCACTAACTGATCTGCTCTAACGAAGCCTTTTCATCACAATTGCTATCATAAATTCTTCTGCTATTACGAAACCTATTCATCATTATTGCTATGACCATTTAATCTGTTAGCAAGAAAATTATTCACCATCATTATTATCACTAGTTAATCTGCTATTACCAAACCTATTCATCACCAATGCTATCACTAATTCATCTGCTATCACGAAACCTATTCATCACATTTGCCATCACAAACTTATCTGATATTACGAAAACTATTCATCATGATTTATATCTCTAATACTTCTGCTTTTATGTAACCTATTCATCATCATTACCATCTCTAGTTCATCTCCTATTACGAAACCAATTCATCATCATTACTATCACCAATTCTTCTGTTATCACGAAACTATTCATTATCATCACGAGTTCATCTGCTATCACGACACCCATTCACCATCATTACCATCACTAGTTCATCTGCTATCACGAAATCTATTCATCATCATTGCTCTTACTAATTCATCTGCTATTACAGAATATTTTCATCATCACTGCTATCACAAATTCATCTGCTATCACGAAACCTTTTGTGTGATATACCTCCAAATGTCTGTATTTATTTTGTTTACTAGTTATGTAATGGGTTGTTCTAAAATTATATTGTAATGGTAATTGGTGTCTAATGTAAATAAACAAGTGAGAGTTATGTAAATACCTTTCTTCTGTATGTATGTAACAAATATTGTTAGTCTCTGTTTAGCCGTCAATTTGTTTGGTAACCTTTTATTAAAGAGACCTATCATTGTTCATGTTTCTTTGCCAGCCTACAAGAGATTAAACATGGCGCAGTGAGTAGGATCTGTTCTACTGGTGAAATGATCGTAGTCAGAAGTGATTCAGAGTTTAAGGTTTGAGTGACACGATGGAAGGGCAACTAGAACAATTGACGGAGCTGCTGGCGAAGCAAGCGGATATGGCTCAGAAGAGGGAAGAACGTTTAGCTATGATGTTAGAAACTATGATGAGTGTTCAAAATGGAAATGTTAACGAAAATCGTCAACGAAGTGGAGGTGCTGAAATTTCGCAAAAAGATGCACAGTGCCGGTATAAAATTCCTCATAGTGCCACACCTGCACCTCACCTGTCATCGTCAGTCTCTTTGAAGGAGTTCGATGCTTGGCGGCATAAATTTGAAGGTTATGCAATGCTGACTGGAATTAAATCATTAACGCCTGCTGAGCAAAGGTCGGTTCTCGCTTTTGTTTTAGATGAAGACTGGACACGAACATTGCGATATGGGCTCTCTTTTCCGGCTGATGCAGATCTTGAAACAATACTTAATGCCATGGAAAGTCACTTATGAGGTCAACGGAATGTAATCGTCGACAGCAGAGAATTTTACCTCAGAAAACAAGAAACTGGTGAGAGTTTCGACGATTTCCTTTGTGGTATCCGGGAAATTGCAGCATTCTGCGATTTTTGTTCATCGTGTATGGACAATAGATTGAGAGACCGTATTGTTGTTGGCACTCATGATGAACAAGCTCTAAAACGTATGCTAGAATAGAAGGACCTGAATCTGCAGAAGGCTGTAGATATTTGTCGAGCTTCTGAGAGTGCTAATGAGAATAGTGCTACAATACGAGGAATGATCCCAGAATGTATATCAAAAGTTTCACGGTACAAAAGGGACTACAAGAAAGCACCCAACAGTTTATATAAAAAGGAAAGATGCATTAGATGTGGAAGAGATAGACATTCTGACATGAATGTTTGTAAGGCAAGGGACAAAAAGTGTTCCCAATGCGGAAAGATTGGACATTTTGCTGCTGTTTGTAGGTCAACAGGGAAGGAAACTTCTTCTTTGCTGAAAAAGAGTAAAGATTCAAAGCTAAAATCAACTGTTAGTAAACTTAACAGGGATGTACATAGGATCGTAAGTGATGTGTATGTTAACAGTGCCATTTCTCAAATAACCCCGAAAGTTCAGATTCACATTGCTCATCCTGCAGGGAACTCGTCTATACTATGGACACCGGATTCGGGAGCAGAAGCTACAGTCATGGGGCTCAATGTAGCGAGATCTCTTGGCATATATCCCTATATGCTCTAACCTTCTAAAATTGGAAAGCTTTGTTCTGCAGGTTACCAGACCCTTAATTGTGTAGGAGCTTTCACTTCGCACCTTTCGCTTGGTGATCAACAAACTAAAGCTGAAATAACTGTGGTGAAAGAAGTAAAGGGAGCTTTATTGAGCTGGTTTGATTCTATTGCTTTAGGAATTCTACCGGAGGATTTTCCTGCTCAAATTAATTCTCTTCCCGTACGATTGTCTGTAAATCCAGATGAAGAAAAGCGCTTAAAGGACTACAAAGAGAACGAAGACTTTACTTGTAGGGAAGTTAGTTCTCCTGTTGCACTTCCAAGGTGGCCTTATGAACGTGATCCAACTGAAGGAGAAAGGGCAGAGCATGCTGCAGCTTTGGTATCAGCATTTCCTCGGGTATTTGGTGCCACAAAAATACTGAGGGAGATGCATGGAGGTCCTATGCATATAAAGTTCTCCGAAAATGCAAGACCATTTGCTGTGACAGCCCCGCGCACTATACCATACAGCTGGAGGTCTGAAATAAAGGATCAGCTTGATGAACTTTTGGAGAAGGATGTTATCTGTAAGGTTGAGCATCCAACAGAATGGTGTCATCCTATAGTGCCTGTTGCTAAAAAGCCAAATGGAGTAAGATTGTGTGTTGATCTCACTAAGCTTAATAGGTATGTATGTAGACCCACTTATCCTGTACGATCACCACATGATGCAGTAGCTTCGATAAGCACCGGAGCAATGTGGTTCTCTACGCTAGATGCAAAAATGGGATATTTCCAAATCAAAATTGCAGAAGAAGACCAGGATCTCACATGTTTTATCACCCCATGGGGTCGCTATAAATTCAAGAGAGCAGTAATGGGACTTATTTCTTAAGGAGATGAATACAATCGAAGAGGAGACCAAGCTCTTGGTGATATACCACAAACTGTGAAGATAGTTGATGATATTCTTGCGTATGATTATTCGTATAAGGATCACCTAGCCCATATTATTTCTATCTTGCAAAGATGTGATGAATATTGGATAACTCTTAATGATCAGAAAATTTGCTTTGCAAAACGTGTTGTTGATTTTTGTGGATATAAAATCTCAAGTCATGGCTACACAGTTGATTCTCGCAAAGTGATGGCTATTGCAGACTTTCCTGTGACACAAAATATAACAGATCTTCGATCTTTTATGGGACTTGTGAATCAGCTTGGAAGTTTTTCTTCAGTGATTGCACGTGAAGCACAACCACTCAGAGATTTACTGAAGCAGCGTAATGAATGGTGTTGGACTGCACAACATGATTTGTCATTTAGGAGCGTGAAGGAAGCACTTACTGCACCCCCTGTACTTGCACATTTTGATGCAACTTTGCCAACCATGTTGCAGACAGATGCGTCACGACTGCATGGTCTGGGATTTGCTTTACTTCAAAAGCATGGAACGGACTGGAAACTAACGCAATGTGGCTCAAGATTCCTTTCAGATGTGGAAACAAGATATTCTGTAATAGAGCTGGAAATGACAGCCGTATTATGGTCAATCAAGAAATGTCATACTTACTTGGCTGGATTACCTCATTTTGATGTTGTGATAGATCATAGACCATTGATACCAATTCTTAACAGTAAATCACTTGGTGAAATTGAAAACCCAAGACTTCAACGCATGAGAGAGAAACTAAGTAATTTTAGTTTTACTGTTCACTGGCAGAAAGGAAGTGCTCATTGTATTCCGGATGCTTTATCAAGTTCACCAGTTCAGGATCCTACAGAAGAAAATTGTTTGAAAGACGATGGATCCACTGATCCTTTGCATGTTGCAATGGTGAATGCCCTCGACATGCATGAAGATGGCGTACTTCTAACACCTCTAAAGGACAAAACACTGGAAAAGATACGTGCTGCTGCTGAACAGGATGCAGAATACAATTCTCTTCGGGAGATTATAATGAAAGGTTTCCCTGAACACTGCCATAATTTGGAAGTAGAACTCAGACCTTTCTGGAATATACGTGATATGCTTGCTGTAGATGATGACCTAATTGTTTATGGAGCAAGACTTCTTATACCCAGGAGACTTCGACGTGAAACCCTTGAATGTCTTCATGATGGTCATCAGGGAATTGACCGCACTAAAAGGAGGGCGCGGCAAACTGTTTATTGGCCTAAAATTGACAGAGATATTGAGAATATAGTTTCTTCATGTATCAAATGCCGTTCTCTTCTACCAAATCAAAGGAACGAACCTTTATGGCAAGAAGAAGATCAACCAAGTAGAGTTTTTGAATCTGTATCTGCAGATTATTTTCATGCCATGGGTCGAACTTATCTTGTTTATGTTGATAGGTTGTCTGGGTGGCCTTGTATATCTTCCTGTCAGGGTATAGCTTCTGCAGCTAATCTAATCCGATCATTGAGGGCTATATTTTCAGATACTGGTGTTCCTGTGTTGTTGAAGACTGATGGAGGACCACAGTTTGCTGCATCAGCTTTGAGACGTTTTTTATCTCGTTGGGGAGTAGAACATCGCATTACTTCGCCATATAATCCGAAGGCAAATGGACATGCAGAAGCATCTGTGAAAATTATCAAGAAGCTGATAATGACTACTACTAAGAATGGGAATCTGGATGCAGATGAATTCGCCCGTGGAATGTTAGAGCTTAGGAACACACCTCGTGCTGATGGCAGATCACCAGCCCAAGTTTTATTTGGTCATCCCCTCAGGTCTTTTATTCCAACACATCGTCGCTCATTTGCCAAAGAGTGGCAAAGGAAGGCAGAGGAATGTGATGTTAAGGCAGAGTATTTGCGAAGTCAGGTGAACCAACGGTACGACAGTACTGCCAGACCCCTTTCTCATTTGAAAATGGGTAGTTATGTTGATGTTCAAGATCACAACACAAAACTTTGGAATCGTCCAGGTGTTGTTGTTGGCCTTGGAGCCAGGTGAGATTATCTTATAAAGTTGGGCGGTGGACGTATTCTGTGGAGAAACCGGAAGTTCCTGAGACCACATCGACCTTTTCTACCAATATATGGATCAAGCATTGATGCAACTAATATTCCCAATAAACCAAAGGATGAGGAGAGGTCGCAAGATAATTCTACTGCTGAGGTTATTGAACAACCAGTTTCGCCTACACCAGCTCCACGTCGTAGTTTGCGGCATAAGAAAGAACCTGATCGCCTACAAGTAAAATGGAACAAAAATACATATGAATAAGAAGTATCTTCAGACGCTAGGAGTTATATATTACCCTAGACGTCTTAGGGGGAGGTGTGTGATATACCTCCAAATGTCTGTATTTATTTTGTTTACTAGTTATGTAATGGGTTGTTCTGAAATTATATTGTAATGGTAATTGGTGTCTAATGTAAATAAACAAGTGAGAGTTATGTAAATACCTTTCTTCTGTATGTATGTAACAAATATTGTTAGTCTCTGTTTAGCCGTCAATTTGTTTGGTAACCTCTTATTAAAGAGACCTATCATTGTTCGTGTTTCTTTGCCAGCCTACAAGAGATTAAACACCTTTTTTCATCATGATTGCTATCACTAATTTCTTTTCCACTACGCAACCTAGTCATCATCATTGCTATCACCAATTCTTCTGCTATCACGAGGCCTATTCATCATCATTACCATTACTAGTTCATCTGTTATCACGCAACCTATTCACCATCATTACCATCACTAGTCATCTGCTATCACAAAACCTCTGCATCATCATTGCTATTACTAATTCATCTCGTATCATAAAACCTATCAACATTGCTATCACTGATTCTATTGTTAATACGAAACATATTCATCATCATTACTATCGCTAATTCATCTGCTATAACGAAACCTATTCATTATCATTGCTATCATTAATTCATTTGCTATTACGAAGCCTATTCATCAGTATTATCATCACTAATTCATCTGTTATCACTAAACCTATTCATTATCATTGCTATCACTAATTCATCTGCTATTACGAAACCTATTCATCTTCATTGTTATCATTAATTAATTTGCTTTCACAAGCCCTATTCATCATTTTTGCTATCACTAATTCATTTGCTATTACGTAACCTTTCCATCATCATTGCTATTACCAATTCATCTGCTATTACATATCCTTTTTATCGGCATTGCTATCACCAATCCATCTGCTATTACGAAATATATTCATCATTATTACCAGCAACAATTCATCTGCTATCATGAACCTATTCATCGTCATTACCATCATTACTTCATCTGCTATTTCGAAACCTATTCATCATCATCATCATCACTAATTCATATGTTATTACGACACATATTCATCATCTTTGCCATCACTAATTCAATTGTTATTATGAAACATATTCATCATTAGTGCTATCATATATTCATCTGCTATAGCGGAACTATTCATCATCATTACAATCACTACTTCATCTGCTATCACGAAATCTATCCATCATCATTACGCTCAGTAATTAATCTATTATTACAACAAATATTCATCCCCATTACCATCACTATTTCATCTGTTATCATAAAACCTATTCATTATCATTGCTAATACTAACAATTATTCTATTACGAAACGTATTCATCATCATTACCATCTCAAATTCATCTACTATCACGAAACCTATTCATTATTATTTCTATCACTGATTCACCTGGTATTATGTAATCTATTCAACATCATTATCATCACTAATTCATCTGCTATTACGAAACCTATTCATTATCATTGGTATAACTAATTCAACTGCTATTACGAAAACTATTCATCAGCATTACCACCACTACTTCATCTGCTATTACGAAACCTATTAATCATCATCACCCTCACTAATTCATTTGTTATTATGAAACATATTCATCACCATTAATATCACTAATTCATCTGCTATCATGAAACCTATTCATTATCATTGCTACCACCAAATCATCTGCTAATAATGAATATATTCATCATTATTACCATAACAAATTCATCTCCTATTACAAAACCTATTCATCATCATTACCATCAGTAATTCCTCTGCTATCATGAAACCTATTCATTATCATTGCTTTCTGTAATTCATCTGCTATTACGAAACTTATTCATCATAATTGCTATCACTAATTCATCTGCCATTACAAAACCTATTCATCATCATTACCATCACGCATTCATCTGCTGTCATGAAACCTATTCATTATCATTGCTTTCCCTAATTCAATTGCTATTACGAAACCTATTCATCATAATTGCTATTACTAATTCATTTGCTATTACAAAACCTATTCATTATCATTGTTATTCCTAATTCATTTGCTATTACGAAACCTATTCATCATAATTTCTATCACTAATTCATCTGCTATCACAAGCCTTATTCATTATAATTGCTATTACTAATTCATCTGCTATTACGAAACCTTTTCTCCACCATTACTATCATTAATTCATCTTCTATCACAATCCATATCCATCATTATTGCTATCACTGATTCATCTGCTATTACGTAACCTTTTCATCAACATTGCTACCACTAATTTATCTGCTATCACGAAACATTCGTCATCATTGCTATCACTAATTCATCGGCTTTTACCCTAACTACACATTGTCATTACCATCACTATTTTATCTGTTATTCTTAAACCTATTCATCATCCCTAACTTCATCTGCTATCATGGAACCTTTTTGTAACGTCTTTCAAATGAATTTTTATAAAAATGTTATTGAATAAAACTACTTAGTTCTTTTGCCAGTGACAATTATTGTAAAACGGTCATGGTTGTTGTAAAGCAAGTACAGCAAGTTAGGGAAAACAACAGGAAAAAATCTATTACAGGTCAATTATCTCTATGATGAAAGAGGAGAAACGCCATTCCTACTTAGAGCTTTATACACCAGCGTATATTGTCTGATTTATAGAATAATTAATATTATTTTCTACTCTAAGGAGGGTTCAAATTTGTTGGGCTCATTCTATAAAATTATTCATCTCATATAATTTGATAAAAGGAAATTGTTTCGTATGATGAACTCGGTGATAAAAATTTGTGTTTATACATACATATAAATATGTATATATGTTTGTGCGTGTGCGTGTATATATATATATATATATATATATATATATATATATATATATATATATATATATATATATATATATATATATATATATATATATATATATATATATATATATACATACTGTATGTGTGTGTAATTGGGGTCTAATTGCATTTAGTGTCGCTGGTATTGTGACTGCTCATCCTGAATTAAGCACGTGTATTAATTTTTCCTTCTAATAATTTTATCCCAGTTATCAGGGGGCATTACTATAATCCGAGGTGTCAATATCATATGTTTTATTCGGTTCACATTTAAATCTGATTAAGCCCTTTATCTGTAGCCTGAAATAAACTTAGGATTTGAGAACAAATCTGTCAAATATGTTTTAGGCAATTGAATATTTTTGTTTTATTTACCGTTGGAAATAAGAGGATTCCATCTGTAAGTGTTTGTAAAATGAATGACAGAATTCTTTTCTCTTCCGTATAATCTTTCCCCCTATAAAATGATGGAAGTTCTTTTTATGTGTTTAGTGCAATTTTGCAAAAAACCTATATTGGTACAATTTATTGTAGCCGTCATTGACGCATTTCTAAATGACAGGATATAATAATATGTTCTAGTTACAGGCAAATTAATATAAGATTACTCCCAGACCTTGCTGTATATTTACCTGTTGTTAACAGTATAAAATACAATAGTATTGTACCCGTTTATTTTAGGGGGTTCGGTTAATATATTCTCAAGGTGCCTATTTTCTAAAAGAGTTAAGTACCACAGCAAGAAATGACACATATTAAACAATCATTCAGCAATGCATAAAAAAAAGTGGAATAATTGCTATGTTTATTTGTTAAAATTTTTTAGAAAAATACACATAGCTGTAACCTTTACAAAAACAATTGTTCGCATTGAACGTTACGTATGCCACTATAATATTTGACAATTATCAACACTTTTGGTTTTGTAGCCTTTACTTGAACGGCCTCCTGTTTTATAATTATAATTCCAAGCTATTTAATGATTTGAAACTATAGAAAAAATGTTCTTACTCAGTATTGAAAGCCTCAAGTCTGCTGCACTGGATTACTCTCTTTTGTAAGCAATTCAGATTTGATGACCAACATTCTAAGTTCATAAGTAATAATGAATGAAGATCTTAAATTATTTTCCATATACAAAGTTTTTGCCAGTGGTTCTGTTTTAGAAATAGCAAAAATAGCAACATTAGACTTTTTCTCCTTCAAATTAAAGTCAATATCATGATGTGTTCTGTTTTATGTCAAGAACAATTTTGTTTAAGTTGTAAGTGGAAGAGTCTTTCGTTTGGTGTCTGAAACGTTCACTGTTTACTGCTCTTATGTTTCATTTCAACAATTCCTTATTCTTATTTCCTTTTACAGTGGGCTGAGAAAATATTTGGGACTCTTTTCAGGACAACTCTCATGAAAATAAATCAGTGTACCTGGAATTCTTTAATTTCATTTAACATTATTGATGTTAAGTGTAATTTGAATTTTTGGGGAATTTCACTGTTTATAACCAAAATTGTAAAAACGAGGAATACTAAATATGCAGCTGAAATTATCTACAAATAATGCCTAGAAAACCAAAGAATAAAAATGGAAAGGAAAACTAAAATCCTCAAAATTTTCCGTCACATATTAGCCAAAAGTTATTTTTCTCCCAGAGAAACTTGAAGTAGCAGAGGGTGAAGGAAGAGGAAATACGGGAAGGAAAATCAAGTCAACGTTTTGACCTTCCATATTAGCAATTTTTCGGAATCGGAAAAAGCTTTTTTTTTCACACTGAGAGAAATGGTAAATGGAAATCATATCTAAGGAGATATGCTTTCTGGGGAAACTTGAAATCATATGTTTATCATATCTCTCTTTTTCGTAGATATCACTGGATTTCTATTTTAATGCCTTATTTTTTTTAACAATATCTCTATACTGTTAGCGTTTAGAACAATGTCTTGTGTATATGGAACTAATATTATTACCATGTGTTTGAGAAACTGATTTCTGTTTTCACACAACAGAATAAATATCAATAGAGAAAAATACTGCTCTATATATCATTGATATCAACATTAGTACGTAAAGAATCTATTTAGTTTCTTTTAAATGCAAAGATCTGATGAATTGGCTTTACGATTGAGTTTCTCGGAGGGGAAAAAAAAAAAAAACGTATAAAATAGAACCTGACCCTAAAGGCTATTTCTTTGAGGGAGTGTGATTTTTGTAAACAAGTTCCAATACTTCGGGGTTTTAAAGGCGAACTCTAAAATCACCATTTTATTCATTCTTGCTGAACAGATTTGATGGGCGCCACGAAGCTACGTGGAAGAAGGAGAGCTTTCATCTAAATCCCATCGGAAAAGGGACCAATATAGGATTTATAAAATGGAGTGAAAGATAGTGAAGAGGGAAAGAGTCCTTGCAGAAATATAGACGATTTGTTTATACTCTTTTTTTATTGTAAAGGACCATCATGAAAGGAAAATGTGAATAAAAGCAATGTTTTTTCACAATTGGATTTTACATTTTGGAATGTACAATGTATCTGAAATTTATTTATTTATTTATTTATTTTTTGTAAGAATAAACAGAGTAATAAGTAGATACTTATTTGAAATTCCACTCATAACTATGCAATGTTATTTCCATCTAGATATGTTAACTATATCATAAGAAACTTAATGCAAATGAGAAAAATAGTTTCCGGAAGATTAGGAAAAAAGGATATTTGAATCAAAAGCAAAATCCATTTTGGCTTGAGAACACTATTCTGTGTTTCATCACTGAATAAAGAAAAGTGGATAGACCCATATCTTCCAAGAAGACACTAAAAATATAACGTGGGTGTGTAAAATGTAACATAGATGTTAAAAAAGATAAATGAAACTGTTAAAAGTGATAATTAAGCTTGTAAAGCCGCATTCTAGACTATTCCCAAAGTCTTAAAAGTGCCAAAATCAAGGACAAATATGGTATTCTGGAGGATACAAACAGTCACTCTTATTACAAATAAGCTGTGCTATTTTATGATATTATTTCCGTTAGGAAATTAAGTAATGACTTTAAATGAAAATAACATGAAACAAAAATTTTTGATCACTGAGAGAATTATCAAAGGCTTCAGCCTTTATAGGCAGCATATGATATGTGTTACACAATGATGTCACAAAGTCCCATCCACATTGACGTTTTTGTTACCTATCGGAGTTGAGTTACGATGTTCTGTTCGCATGTGTTTTGGGCGCTAAGACTACCCGGTCTAAACTTCCTTAATTCCATCCTATATCCACTATCCCATGTTATGATTAATTGGGTAACTCTGCCCATGAACGTTTCATCTTAACCGATTATCCCCTCTTGTATCATAGAGGCCTTTGTTAAGTACTGTGTTACAACTATAGATGGTGACTGAGTCTTGGGTAATCGTGTTATGTAATACTTAAACCTTACGCAGAAAACTATAAGATAAACTGAAAGGTAACGAATGGTAATCGGTCGAAAAAGACAAGTAACTTATTTCAGCATATGAATAAGTGTAATAAAAGTAATTATTGAAGAATTACAACATATTTTCTGCACCATGGAAAATATGATGAGATGGGCATTGTTCAATATAGAAAAATCTCTTTGAATAGATTTTAAATAGCTTAGGAATATACAAATTGACAAAATGCTTGTAAAGAATATATTCAGACAATTGTTCTCAAACTAAGTGTTTAGTATTTTAAGCTAATTTTTTTTTTCATAACTGTCGTTGGAGAGACTTTGAAAGTAATTGACGTTGCGCACCATTTGACTATGAAGATATGTAACGATACAGAATATCTTGGTCAACGTCTTGTCTTGCTTTTCTTATCCTTCCCCCAGACTAAAGGCAGTTGAATGCATGCCTCATTGCAATGCTAGATCGTCAATACACTATGGTTCGATCTTATCCCCAAAGTATGTTTATAATCTGATGGCCCTTTTCCTGATACGTTTCATCTTAAGGCATTTCTAATCCAAAGACATTATACTGATAATAGTTAACACTGGTAATCTAAGTGGAGAAGATCCGAATGCATTTCTCCCGTTACTTCTATAGATGGAAAGCGTTTCACTTAGGCTCAGCATACATTATGATTTTTGTTTGTAGTGGTCTCAAAGAATTATTTGAATGCTCTTTGCAACAAGTACAGCATTATTCATGTTTTCTAAACAGGTGATCTTTAGGACATTATTATTATTATGATCAATGCTTTCCAAGCTACAACCCTAGTTGGAAAAGTAGGATGCTATAAGCCCAAGTGAAGAGAGGAAATAAACAAACTACAAGAGAAATAATTAATAATAAAACCAATATTTTAAGAATAGTAACATCATTAAAATAAAGCTTTCATAGATAAATTTTAAAAACTTGAAAGAAAAAAAATAGTAGAGGTAGAGAAATAAGATAGACATATTCCCTGATAGCTACTATGGCCAAAAAATACGAGTATGTATTAAAACATTTTTTAAATGATAATTAATGCCAGTCTGTTTTTCACTTGGTTAACTATTTTCATATAAAGTTTCCGTTCTTGATCACCTATATAGGCTTTTAATGTTTGGTTATCGAGATTCTTTTTTTAAATGTTTTTTTCCTTACCATACAAGCGAGCATAGAACCATGATTTCTCGTGTTTTCTGTATTCTGAGATAGCTAATGGAAGCAAAATATTTCCCTATGCAAAGGAATGCAGTTGCTAGATTTGAAAGTCATATGAAAGGATCAAGAAGTTCTTTAGACTACGTGCTATAAGGTTGACCCTCAAATATATTTTCCATAGATATCATGATTCTGGGAAATAAACCTTTTTCTCAAAAAAATATATGAATTCCAATTAATGTTGAGAAAGTATTGCTCGTAATGCTGTCAAGTAACAAAGCATAGCTCGTAATATCCGTACATCTTTAGGGATGGTGGTAATTAAAATGTTACAAAATCTTTAACGAAAACTTTTTGTGTCAATTAGTGATGAACAAACTAGTCACTGATCACAAAGTTATAACAACTTTAATGACTGAACTATGTCTTCATACATCAGAGAAAATAGGAAATGATGATATTCCAAGCTGCTCAAAATGGCTCATATCTTCTCGCGTCTGATGTTTTTGTTTTTAGAATAACTTCTTTTTCCTTTTCTAAGGAGATTTCCATGCAAAGCATATGGAACAGGATATGCTTTGGAATTGCTAAGGTAGTGGTATTCGCTGCTACTCTAATTTAAACGTAATTATCTGTATTCTTAAAAAATATCTTCGCGATGAAAATGAAAATATTACGTAATTCCAGACTGTTGTCAGCTGGAAAATTCAGGATATGCATTAATTCCAAGTGGAGAAAAAACGCACACACAGAATCTCAATGTAGATTATAGGTAACAGTGGAGCACTGTTCATAAAGACGCTAAGTAATCTCTCTCTCTCTCTCTCTCTCTCTCTCTCTCTCTCTCTCTCTCTCTCTCTCTCTCTCTCTCTCAACAACAATAGAGGGAAATATCAAAATATCCAATAGACATCAAAAACTATATATAGTTTATTACTACCAAAAGCTTCTGGTAAAATTTACTTTCAGTTATCAGGTAATGCGCTTAGAATATATCTTAATCACCTTCATTTGAGGAAATCTCTTTTTTTTTTTTAATTGGAATTAGCTTTTTGTTTATCCTCTTAATTCTCTATAACTTATAACAATATCAGCGATATTCTTGGAGGGTAATTCAATATAATCTTCAGCATCGTTTGATTGCGAAATTGGGATGATAATGATAATAATGATAATAACAACAATAACATCCCCAACATATTATAATACATTAGTATCTCATATGTCTCAGAGATAATGAAACGAGGAATTATGGTAGGGGATCAGAAGAGAATATAAGACTTGCCAGTGAACACATCCTGGTATTTTAACGACTCGTAGTGCAAATTCTCACGAAGAGGAAGCGAGAATGTAAATGTGCGACGCTATAAGATATACAAAGGTAACGTTTACAAATAACTGACCGAGATGAAGTTAGCAACTTTTGAAGAGGACCCCTTTCTACTTCGTTATCGAACCTCGTAAGGTAAGTGAAGTCTTTTTACTTTAATGTCTTAAAGCGAAGACTTTCTCTCTTTAAAGCTGAATCAGTGTCGTTGAATCTAAATGCTACAAATCATTGAAAGCTAATGAAAAGATCATTGTTTTGAAGGTAATTTTTAAAGTAAAAGAACACTTACTGATAATCTTAGGACGTAGAAATATGATTCTAATGGGGTAATGAAAATTATTAAAAGGCCAAACTTATTGAGTATTAAAAAAAATCAACTATTACATTCTAAATGGGCTTTTGTTATATGGCAAGTACTTAATGATTATATCACAGCAAATACTTAATAGCATATAGAAAATTTAGTCTTCTTATGTGAAAAGCATATATCTTCCAAGAAATTGATAATAATAATAATAATAATAATAATAATAATAATAATAATAATAATAATAATAATAATAATAATAATAATAATAATAATAATAATAATAATAATAATAATAATAATAATATTTAAAAAAAATAAGAATAAAGTTAATAACGATACATTGATTTTTATTTTGTCGGATAGGTCGAGGTGCAATCGTTTGTTATTATGCAGGAACGAAAGGAAGCCTCTGAAGAGTCCTAACCACTACGTCTTCATCCTTTAAATATATATATTTAAAAAAAAAAAAAAAAAAAAAGTCAATTATTGCATCGTGACGTCCCTTCACTCTTAACTTACATTATGAAAGAATATAAGTTATTCAAAATATATTTCGATATTATGATTGAAAAATAATTGTCTCATCGACCGAGATAATATCAATTGCTTGTGGGTATGAATAGGAAACAAATGTCTAAAGTTCAAAGGGGAGATCCTTCATTATTAGTAATAAATTGGCCTTATTGCAGTTGATAGCTTATGAATATGGTCGTTACGCACGCACATACATACTTAAAAAAAAAAGGTTTATGGTGAAAGAAAATTAAAAGATATCAACATTCATAGATAAAATATCAGACACGCCAGCACGGGTGCGTATGCGGACATACATATATAGGCGGATAAGTTGAATATATATATATATATATATATATATATATATATATATGACTGGCTTGACCACCACACAAAAACACTAAACTTTTATCAAACAGTATTCACTAAAGTACCATACTAAGTCCACAAAAGGTGGAATAGTATGCAATTTCAATAAGAGTGCAAAATCAATTCAAGGGGACAAAGAAAATACCAAAAAAATATACTTAATATTAATACATAAATTTCAGATAGAAATAACACCTGAACCTCAACAATACAATACTTAATAATAAACACTCACTCTTAAACTCCCTGTAAAAGAAAAAAATTATGCAGTTAAAGAAAGGTCATCAACACAAGCATACTAAAAGGGGACAGGGTCCAGAAAGGAGGAGGCAAACGAAAAGTAAGAATATCCTAGCAAATACAAACTAGATATCCCTAACAAATTCCTCATACACTTCCAGGGGTCTCCTCAAAGAGGACAATAAACTCTCCAGCTGGAGGCTTATTTCAGGTGGCAGAAAACAAGGATCGAAGACAATGTTGTTGAATGCTCCAATAATGCAGACCGCCCAGGAGTACAGGTCGTGGGCCCGACACACAAATATAATGATCAAAATCTTTACCTTGGGGCAGAGAGGTCCCATTAGCTTTTACTGAACCAAGGGCAGTACACTACATATAGGATAAAAATCCTTAATGTAGAGCGAGGATATCCTAGAAGAGCTAAACAGCTTCACAACGTAGCTCTGCAATGGCAATGAATAATATAGATCCAGCAGCAATTATCGTGCCCTTCAAAGTTGGAGGCTCAGAAACACACTGAGGCCAACTCCTCCAAGCGTAAACCTCCATACCTCGGATAATGAAGGAGAGCTGCCACGTAACCAACACAACTTGAAAATATAAAATAGTCGTTAGCCAATAATAAACACCAAGATAACCACCGGTGAGGAGACAAAACGCTAATAAAGAAAGAATACAACACTTCTATACTTAACATTAAAAGTCTAAAAACTTAAGTAATTCTGAAATTAATGACAACTAAGTTACAATATATATATATATATATATATATATATATATATATATATATATATATATATATATATATATATATATATATATATATATATATATATATATATATATATATATATACTGCATATGTATGTATGTATGTACTATATATTTGTGTGTGCGTGTCTGTATGTGTTGAAACACTGAAACTCAAATACGTATATATATACACAATGAAGTATGTATAATCTATGAATGTGTGTTCATAATATAATTATAAATATAAACTGAAATGAAGAGGATACACAACATATACATATGTATGTAAAAAGATTTACAAACAGCCACTTAGACATATTGAACTATTCTCTGTGTTACGTTCTTAAGGCCCAATTTAAATACCGCCAGATTTATGGCAAAGAAAGACAGCTTCGAATTACAAACTCTTGGCTTTCTACCTTTTTTCACGTTAAAGTTTATCTTTTTTATATAGAGTTTTATTTCTAATAAGAATCAATCGCAAGTAAAAAGGCATCGCCTGTTTAGATGCTTCAGTTTTTTAAGTGGATAATAGTACGTGAAAATGTCGTTTACTAATATAGTGTTTGATCATATTGAAATATATTACCAAGATGATTGGAATTCTCACAAAATATGTCAGCATACATTGTAGTCGTGATACGTATGAATACATACGTTTATAAATATTCGCATGTTACTTCCAAGAGTTCCTTTTACAAATTCATATTTTTTTAATATTTTACGTTATATATCAATATTTGAATGTCATGGAAAATAATGATTATAAATAGAAATGTCTAAGTAGATATATTATTAAGGAATTATGAACACGTGATAATACAGAAAATCTTAGACTAACACTTCGAAACGTAAAATATAATTGAAAATTTCACCCAATGCTTAAGGCTAATGTTATGCAGATGCCTTCAAGATCGGATACACGGATTAATATTATTATAAAATGATAATTTTATCACCTGATTGATCTAGATTACCGATAGATTTTCGATGTTCATATCAGAAAGGGGAAATAAAGCTATTCGGAAAAAGTATGATAAAAATTATATAATTGCTTTGCAAAATAAATTATTCTAGATATCTGCTTTCATACACATGAATTACTCGTAATATTAGTATAAAAAGGAAACGCACAAAATGTAAACACGACGTAAGAAATTGTGGCACCATTTCGTCAAGGACTTTTCGAATGAGGGCCAAAATTTATTTCTATATCGTAATGGTGGAGACGATTCCTCACGAAGGAATCGAACTTAATCCAAATTTAAAATAGGATCTGTCCCGATGATTAAAGGCGAAGCCTTAGATTCCAATATTTCAATGCGAACACTTGGATGGGAAGCCTTCTTTAGGTACGAGGATGATATTTAGTGTAAGCGTTTATGAGAATCAGAGAAGTGTGTAAGCTTCACTAAAAATAAAGAAGTATATAAAACATAAAATGTACGTGCTTAGAAAACGTTTTATAAAGGAGAGATATAATAATTTAGGAAATGGAATTACTTGCTTTTGAATCCACAATTCGTTAAGAGAGAAAATCATCTTTCTTAAAACTTACTAGCACCTATGGGAAATAAATATCTAACCTATACAAAAAACAAGTGTCTGAATATATATATATATATATATATATATATATATATATATATATATATATATATATATATATATATATATATATATATATACACGCAAACACTCACACACACACACACACACACACACACACATATATATATATATATATATATATATATATATATATATATATATATATATATATATATATATATATATATATATATTCTCAGAGAATTTTACCTTAAGGTATCCAGAATTCTAAGTCCTGTAGCGAATATCCCTAAATTATCTCACAGGGATATCGCATAATATCAGAGGACGTATTCTTGACACGTTATATAGCCATCTTCACCCCTAACAGTATTAACGCTTCGAGGGGTTACAGTGACAAAAATCTGAAACGAGAATGAAAAGAGAGCCGCTCATAAGACATCTCTCCTATACTGTTTCCAGTGTGTATCTGATGAAGGTGGTAGCGCCCTCTTTATTCCTTGTAGCGACATACGAGGTGCTACAGATACTGTATTATAGGGAGGGGTCAATAAGCTCTTCTACATTAACAGGAAGGGCGGGTCCATCAGGAGGACATGGCTACCTCACCCAAAAATAGATTTTTTGCTTCGCTCAAAATCTTTTTTTTGGGCTCAGGCCATGTCATCTTGATGGAAGTTTACCGGAGCATTACTGTATCTGTGGATTCTCAATCGGTACCGTACTCTCACTCATTATTTTTTTTCAACCAGACGGAAATAGATTTTTTCATGATTTTAATCATCTTATTCTATTTTATTTATTCAGTTTTTAATCTATAATTGGCCATTGTTGAATAAAGATGCAGTTCGGCATCTGGGATGGGTGTATGCGTGAGTGAAGCGTGTATCGGACACGTTTGCTACCAGTGGCCAGTGGGATTAAATCTCGATAGTGTACAAAATGTTTTGGTCACGTTGTAACTTTGTTACCACGCCAACGAGTTTATTGCCTTATATTCAATCATTTCAGTGTCCTGGCAGACTCCAGAGAAAGAAGACGTTGGACATTTTATTTCAGCACAGCTTTTACTATCTTTCAAACTTTACCCAAAAAAGGTGATTCGAAGCCTTCTAAAAAACGAAAAATTGAAGACGAATGCAGAGTATTTAACAAAGAGTGGACTGAAAGGTATTTCTTTACTGACGTCAGAGTTAAAGCTGTATGTTTGATTTGTCATGATACAGTTGCTGTTTTCAAGGAATACAATTTGAAACGGCACTTTCAAACCAAGCACACCAACTTTGGAAGCAATTTATCGAAGCAAGAACTACGAAAGAAGGCAACTGATCTGATGAAAAGTTTGAAGAAACAACAAAATGTGTTTGAAAAACTTCATCTTTACAAAGGAATGCAACAAAGGCAAGTTTTGTATTGGCAAATAAAATTGCAAAACAAAATAAGTCGTTTGTAGAAGCAGAATTTATTAAAGATTGCATGGTTGATGCTGTCAGTGTTGTGTGTCCTGAAGTCATATCTAAAGTGGAAGCCATATATCTGTCACGAAGAACTATTGTTCGTCGCATAGATGCAATTGCAATGAATATTCAAGATCAGGTTTTAACAGCCAGTGTTAGTTTTCAGTAGTTTTCTATTTCTTTAGATGAGAGTAATGACATTTAGGATACTGCCCAGGTACTCATTTATATCAGAGGAATTGACGAAAACTTCGAAATTACAGAGGAATTGTTATCTATGGAGTCTCTCAAAGACACTGTTACTGGAAAAGATTTTTACAATAGTGTCATTAACAGTCTAATCAGGTCTAGATTAAGCCTGGATAAATTGGCAAGTATTACAACTGATGGTGCTCCTTCACTCATAGGTAAACACTGTGGCCTTGTGACCTTGATGAATGATAAAATCAAAGAAGATTTTCCATCGCACAGTGTGTTGTCTTTTCACTGCATCATACATCAAGAAAGCCTCTGTAGATCATCTTTTAAACTCAAACACGTTATGGAGCCAGTGGTGCGTGCAGTGAACTTAATAAGAGCACGGGGACTGAATCACAGGCAATTCCGAAGCTTCTTGGAAGACATCGAGGCTGATTTTACTGATGTGCTGTACCACACAAATATCCGATGGTTAAGTATGGGGAAAGTATTGAAGATGACGTGGGACGTTAAAGAAGAGGTTGTCTTGTTATTTAATATGAAAGACATTTCTTGTGACTTTTCAAGGGAAATGGAGAGTGACGAATGGGTTTGTGATTTTGCATTTGCTGTGGACATTATGCAAAAGCTGAATGAGTTAAACACAAAACTACAAGGCAAAGGTTTATATGCACATGAATTGTATGTGGAAGTGAAAGCATTTCAATTGAAACTTCAACTTTTTTCCAAGCAGCTTGAAGAGCAAAACTTTGTTCATTTTCCTCTGTTGAAAACACGAACTGTTACACAAGCACTATCAGACAAATACAGTTACCAGTTGACGGCTCTAAGAGATGAATTTATCAGAAGATTTGCCGATTTCAAGGCAATTGAAGGGCAGTTTGATTTGCTCAGCTCACCTTTTGCCTGTGACGTTGAAACAGCTGCTGAATAACTGCAGGTAGAACTGATTGATTTGCAAGCCGACAACTCTTTAAAGAGGCTCTTTGAATATAAACCACTGGTCGAGTTTTATGCATCTCTGCACTCAGAAAAGTTTATAAATCTGAAAAATTTTGCAAGAAAGATATTCGTGATATTTGCATCAACTTACATATGTGAGCACACTTTTTCTATATTGAAAGTTAACAAGTCAAAGAACAGGTCACTTCTCACAGACTCGAATCTTCAGTCAGTGTTAAGAATCAGTACAAGCAATTTGACACCTAATTTCAACAAACTGGTAAATGATTGCAGTCAATTGCATCATTCTCACTGAGTCATTTTGATACTTCTGTTGCTCAGTTGCTGAGCTACTTTGCTTGTCTAATAAATGTTTATGTTTCATGTGAAGTTACTGCTTTAAAATATCAATACAAATATTTCTTGTCTTTAAATTGAGTTACTTTGTTTTCAAGCAAATATGCTTCATGTGAAGTTTTTCCCTAAATATATAGAATATGTCTTTTTGGATTTAATTTATATGTTTACCTTGAACTTCTACTCCAAATTATTGATTAATAAAAATATATTATTTTTCTATTTTTTAAACAGAGTTACTTTGCTTTTTTTTTTTAAATAAATTGTTTTTCTAAATAAATGCGTTTCATGGGAATCCTCTAGTCTACAGTACTTTAAAATGCTAATAAATTAAAAATTATTGCATTTTCAGTTTGAAAACAATATATTTTGGCTATTGAAGATATCAATTATACTGGAAAATATACTATGCGGCCCAGTAAATTTTTTTTTTTTTTAATGTGGCCCTTACACTGAAAAGTTTGCCCACCCCTGGTCTATACCTAGAGACCTATGATGTTACCGCCATTCATCATATCATCTAAGCATGAACTATGTTAGTGCTTCCTACCCCTTACAGGGAAGAGTCGTACTAGACTCTGGAAAAAGTCTATAGGAGTACATAATAACTATGGATGACAAAATGACAAGCTTGTATAGTGGTCTCGCCCTATACATTATAAAGCAAGGTTTGTATAAGAGTCACCAATGTCAGTATGAATTTATGACACCTTCCCCAAAGTGACTACTATTATTAACTATTGGATAACGGTTGTATCCGGATAGGAACAAATTTTGCATCTCTGCCACTATCCCATTTGGATACCATGTCAACCCTTCCTAAGGAAGGGTTAAAGTGAGTGGACTTTTATTTGAATCAGGGAATATTCCTAAAAGACATACCATGATAAAAATATCCATATTTTAATCTTAATGTTCAGTACATTTCTAATAAATGAACTAGTTTATTAAAATTTAATAAATGTACATATCAGATCAACATTTATAAAATTTATAAAATTTGGATGATATGCAATAAAGCATAAAGAAAAATAGTCAACAGAAAATATTGTTTCGTCTACCAGGAAACAGATTTGCCACTTCAATTGAATTATTAATAATAATGATATATTCTGTATACTATTTATTTACACTAGCGTAAGAAACGATTGGCACAAGTGTCTGTATTATGCTATAATTTACCAACGTCAATGGAACAGTTCGTAAGGCCACCTATCGCTCACTGTGTAGTAACATACAGTGACTACACACGCACCCTCTTAATTAATCATCCCAAATTAATTACACTGTTCCTCGCCGATTTAAAACAGAAGGTTAAAGAATTCTACCTGCTGTTACCACAGACCTCTTAAGTTGCTCCATTTGCTTCGCATAGTGCATAAAGAACACCTTGGATGACTACCAGCCAGTATACGAACAAGGATGTTCAAAGTCCATATAATTAAAGAAATTTTATGGAAGAAACAACTTTTCTCGGATCTTGACTAACGGGTGTACTGTCTGGATCCGTTTGGCGAATAACACTGGCAATTTTCACCCCTAGTTATAGATAACTTTGAACCCAGGGTTTCTCTTCTGAATAGCTGTTCTCCCATAAAGTCTGAAGTTCTATGAAGATAGACCTTTAGGCACCCCACTGGACATAGAGATGCATCTTCCTTCAGAGGGCAGATTCTCTAGGGACCCCACCTGTTGGTGGGTAGCTTGTTCTGGTAAGAAACGTTGGGTCTGGAAATAAATTCAGTTCTCTCTCCAAGAACTGGACGTGGCCTTCCTCTCCAGAGAGAGCCACTATTTCACTAACTCTGGCTCCCAAAGCGAGTACATGCAGAAATATGACTTTAAATTCAAAACCTTCTAAGCGCATTCCTTATTATTCATTATTTATACACAATGAAGAATCTTATCTAATGACCATGCAAAGGGTCTTTGGAGGCACAGAAGGGCTAAGCCTAGCATGGGCCTTTGTAGTTCATTAAGAACATCGTTAGAAAGGTCGACCTGTAAAGCATTTGGTATCTGTCTTGTCAAGGCAGGCTTGAACAATAGAATTGTGTAGGCTGCTAAACCTTGCTCATGAAGGTGAATGAAGAATGATAAATAGGAACTCTCAAGATTTCTTTTGGTTTTTTCACCTTAACAAAGGATATCTGTTGCTTCCCTGAGGCCTCATAATGTCTTCTGGTTTCCTCCAAAAGTTTGAACTGACTTTTAACACCGAATCTTTTTCTCATCGCTAAGGAAAGAAAATCATGAGATGTAGGTTCAGTTTTTTCTGTGATGAAGCGAAGACAGTCGACTTCTGTAATCGCTGAGACAGGGATGGATCAGGTAGCGGTACGAATTTTAATTGTAGTTCCGATGCCAGAGGGAACCACACGCTATTTGGCGACTTGTGGGCCACTATTGCTGCTTTCCCTTTGAAGGATCTCAGCTTATCGAGGACCTTCAAAAGGAGGTTGTGCGGAGAGAACAGACAAATACTGGCCCATTTGTTCCAGTCTAGGGACATAGCGTCCAAGGCCTCCGCTAGCGGATCCTTGTATGGGGACATGTAACGATCTATTTTCTTGTTATCTTTCGTCGCAAAGAGGTCTATCTGCAGCTCCGGGATGTGACTCGAGATGAAGGAGAATGATCCTGCGTCAAGGGACCATTCTGACTCTATAGATGTAAACCTGGATAGAGCTTCCGCTGTCACATTGCGGAACCCTTCAATGTTAACTGCAGACAGGTGCCATTTCTTCCTTACCGCCAAACGGAATAGGGCCAACATTACTAGGTTGATTTGAGGTGACCTCGACCCTTGTCGATTCAGGCATCTCACTATATCCTCACTGTCTAGGACCAGTCTTATGTGGGTAGAGTGGCGTGGAGATACTCACTTTAGTGTTAGAAGTACTGACATGGCTTCTAGAAAGTTGATGTGAAATGACTTGAAAACATTGGACCAAGCTCCTTGGACTCTTATCTGATGCGAGTGACCTCCCCAGCCTTCTTTTTAAGCGTCTGTGTGGATAGTTACTGACGGGGGAGGATGTTGAAGAAGTGTTGATTTCTTCAATTGCTTGGAATTGGACAACGGCTTGAGAAGCGTTTGCAGTTGAGTCGGTAGTGGTCTTATTAGATCTCTTCACGCGTTTGATGCGTATTTTCTCCAGACTCCGGTTGCATCCTTTAGCTGTGCTCTTAGCGCTGGATCTGTTATCAAAGGAAACTGTAGAGAGCCCAGCACTCTCTTGTGTTCGCGTCTTGATATCCGTTTGGATTTCAATAGTCTCTTGACAGATCCTGCTATTTCTTTCCTCTTCTTACCAGGAATAGAAAGTCGATGTGACTCTAAATTCCAGTGGATTCCCAACCACTGAAATTTTTAAGCTGAAGAAAGTCGAGACTTTTTGATGTTGATCTTGAATCCCAGATGTTCCAGGAACCGGATCACTATCTTAGAAGCTCGCATGCATTCTGTCCTAGATGCTGCCCACACCAGCCAGTCATCCAAGTAGGCTACTACTTGGACCCCCTTTGGGCGTAATTGATGGACGGCTGCGTTCGCAAGCTTCGTGAAAAACCTTGGGGCTATGTTTAGCCCAAAAGGCATAGCTCTGAAGGCGTAAAGTTTTCTATGTAACATGAAGTCTATAGAGACAGCATATGCCCTTTTGGGCAGTAGGGTCCTTATGTGATGAAGTGTGAGTATTCTGAACTTGTAGTTCACTATGAACTTGTTGAATGGTGACAAGTCTAGAATGACTCTGAGTTTTTCTGAGTCCTTCTTTGGAACACAAAACAGCCTTCCTTGGAATTTTATGGACTTAACTTTTTGGATTACTCTTTTGTTTAAGAGCTTTCGGACATATTCTTCCAGAACGGGGGTTGAGTGTTGGGAGAGTTGAGGAAATTGAGGTGGAGGACTACTCCAGCTCCAACCTAGTCCATTCTTTATTAGGCTCTGAGCCCAGGGATCGAAGGTCCAGCAATCCCTAAATAGCTGTAGTCTCCCTCCTACTGGAAGTATCTCACTCCTGCTGTTGTGGACCTGAGGCCTTGCCTCCTTGACAGCGTCCTCCCCTGGATCCCCTTCCTCTTGAAGGGCGTCTAGAAGAACCTCTGGCTGTTCCTCTAGCTTTCGAACAAAAGGAAGAAGTCTGCCTTTCAAAGGCTGGGTTAAAAACTGGTGACTGTGTCGCCACTTATTGAGGTACCAGCTGGTACGTGGTTGGAGGTTGTGCACCTATCTGAGGCACCGTAGTCACAGGAAGTTGTTGTTGTTGCTGTCGGTAGGGTTTAGCCGGCCGAGAGGATGGCCTAGGCCTTCTTGTCTTCTTCTTGGGTTGGGGACTCTCATCTGGAGAAGACTTTCTCTTAAGATCCAAGCCCCACATTTTGAGAAGGTTCCTATTTTCCGTGGCAGACTTGTCTACTACCTCTTTAACCACTTCATTGGAAAAGAGGACTTTACCCCAGATATGAGAGTAGATCAGTTTCCTCGGTTCGTGCCTTACCGCAGCCGAGGCGAACACGAACTCTCTACAGGCTCTCCTATCTTTAATAAAGCTACAGAGATCCTTCGTAACTGTGGCCATATGGGTTTTGGCCACTACCATGAACATGTCCTGGTTCTTGGGGTCTCTTGCCATCGTTTCAAATGTCGTTTGCTATGAAATCGATGCTGCAAGTCTTTCCTTCGTCTCTTGCTCTCTACGCAAGAAAACCTCCGACAGTTTTGGAAGTTCCTCACCAAACTGACGTTCAGCGATATGAGCTTCCAGCCTCCCGACTGAGAAGGTACGGTGTACGTCCTTCCAGTCTTCTTGGTCCAAGGGCAGGGTCAGAGATAACGGCTCTGGTAGGAGAGGCCAAAAAGGAGGGAAGCTTCTTACTCAAGGTTGGCACCTTTGAGTTAGTGAAGCCCCTCCCTTTCATCGAGCTTGCTAGTAACGCCTGAGCTTTACTATGGTCAAAAACTATGACCTCCTTCGGCTCCGTCTCCTCCTTTCAGGCTGGCTCCTTCCTAAGACGGACATAGCAGTCTGGATAAGAATCTTTGTTGGGCCAAAATTCCACTTCTTCCAGGGGAATTGTTCCTAACTTTTCTGAAATCACAATCTGCCCAATTGTCATAGGCATGTGTTAGGCATACCTCCAAGGATTGGTGTCCGAGCACAAAGGAAGATCCTTCACGTTGAGCCGCTTCTGGGGCCCACATGATGCTGCAAGTCTGTGTATCTTCAGTTTCATTGCAGCTTCCTTCTCATCATTCTTCCTTTGAATTTTTTGGATCATCTCAACAATGGGAGAAATAGTCCTTCCCAGTTCATCTGGGATAGATGACGATGTAGAGGGAACAGGTTCTGGGTCCGGAACCGATGTAACCGAAACCTCGTCAATTTCTTCCTCTTCTACTTGAGAAGCCTGGGACAGCTCCTCCTCCTGACCTTCTCCTAGAAGGTCCCTCTCAGTAGAATCCGACACCCCCGACATCTTATCGTCCAATTGGATGTCTTGAAGGGCGGCCGAGACTACTGAATCTACCAGATTCTGGGCAGTTGGTATCTCCACCTGAGGCTGAGGGATGATTGCATCAGCCGATGCTTTAGGGAAAAGGTAGGCTCTCATCTTCTCATTTGGAAGGTAGGGGCCTGATGTGTTTTTCTGAAAACCCCACACCTAGGTCTGTAACTTTTCCCTGGCAGCATCCCTTGACTTCGTCGACTTAGGGTCGTCAAAAGCCTTGGCTATCAGGTTAGAGCATACTGTACAAACCTGAGGGTCCCAATACCGGAGATCACCTCTGGAGGCTGCGCATGCTGCGTGCCTCCTGCAAAACTGATGTCCACAGAAGTTTTTACTGCGGACATTACAGAACACACTCCCGCACTTCGGGTGATCCTCCTGTGAAGAGAAGAAAAATCCGTGAGTATCAAGTGAAGGCTCTTCACTTATATCAAAACATGTAGCTTATATAGAAAAGCTATAAAAGAAAAAAGGAAAGACACATAGTTGTATTTCCTGTCCAGTCAATTGCTGTAACCTCCCAAGATATTAAAACGAAGGTCAATTCTATTCTAGAATACCTTATGTAATTTCCTAAACGGAAATTTAAGGTGTAGTTCACACCTTGAAATGAAGTTTTAATATACGGGATAAAATGAATACAGAAAGAACTCACTTTCTATATATTGTACAGTCTCAACAAAAGGGTTTAAGAGATAACATTAAGTATGTTGAAGAACTTT
>NC_090728.1:114082099-114089599 GCF_036898095.1 Palaemon carinicauda | reverse complement strand
ATGAATCTGCAGAACGTGGGCAAGGTAAACGTATTGTTCTGCAACTTACAGAAGAGCTTGAAGGTAGAAATGCAACTTGTGACAACTTTTTATGTATCTTAGATTTAGCTAAGGAACTGAAAAAGCGCAAGCAAACAATTGTTGGAACTATCAGAAAAAATCGAAAAAAATCCCAGTAGAATTCTGTAACCCTAAAGGAAGGACCAGATATACTACCCATGAAGGTTACTATGAAGAAAACATAATTATTTCATATTGTCCCAGAAAAGGAAAAACTATAGTATTGTTGAGTAACATGCATGATAGTGTCACTTGTAGTGATGAAGAAGAAAAGAAACCTTACATAATTGAATTTTACAATTCAACTGAAGGAGGCGTTGATAATTTAGACAAACTTGTTGCAACTTATAGGTCAAATTATCAGACAAAGAGATGGCCTATGGCCTTGTTGGATAAAGTAATGGATGTGTATGCCTACAATGCTTTTGTCCTTTGGAATGTAGTGCAACCTAACGGGGGAGCAAGAGATACCTTCAAAAGAAGAATTTTCATTCATGAACTTGGATTGGCCTTAGTCCAACCTGTATTGTCTTCAAGGGTATCATTGCCTAGGACGCCAAATGCCCAACGAGTTGCTGAAGCTGCAAGACCATCTATAGCATATAATAATTCTCAATCTCAAGAAAGAACTGCAAAGTGACAGCATTTTCATATGTGTAAAAATGACAACAAAGTAACCACAATATGTTCTGTCTGCCGAAAAACTACATGTAAGCGGCATGCTGTTGTAATGTTTAAGTGCAAGAAATGCAACTAATTCCTAATATTTAATAAGGTAGGGTGGTTGGGAGGGTTAGGTATGGGGTCTAAATGACAGTCACTTACACCTAGTAGACCCTGGGCATACAAGGTAATCAATTATGTACTTTATATGGCAGAGAACTGTCATAATTTATGAGACGGGTAATTTTTACCCGGAACAGATTAGATGTTACAAAACGGGTGAATTACTAAAATTATAAGCTCTCTATTAACATTGGTCATTTTAAATCTTAGAAAAGTTATGCAAAAAGAGGGTATTGCTATATGTGCAAAAATCTTTAGCAATGTAACAGCAATCTTCCCAAAACTTAGATGTAAATCCATGGAGTCACAATATTCAACTGCAATAATTCCAACTTAAACATATTTTTCAATAAAGTAATTGGCTGGTAGAGGTAGCTTTGGAGCCTAACTGATAATAATCTTCTTACATTGTACCCTGGACATGCAAAATAATTTCAAAAAGTACTTTGTATATCAAGGAAATGTCAGAATTTATAAGACGGGTCATTTTGACCCGGAACAGATTAGATGTTACCAACATTTTAACAGACCACAAGGGTTAAGAACAATACTAAATCTAGTCACCGTTGGATTAAAACTTCTAAAATACTGTGTATGATTGCGCCTTATGGTGGAGAAGACATAGCTATTAAAATTAACTGCATAACAAGTACTAAGTACATAATGGTACAGTATGGGAACAGCTGAATGCAAAGATTGGTTGGAATCATGAGAATTCTAATACAATATGAATAAAGAACTAACTGAAAGATGGTGCCGAAGATTGATATTAAGATCGGGTATAAAAAAAAATCTGATAGATCACAAGTTTGGTCCTATAAATTAAAGAGAGTCAAGAGCTGAAAACTAAACAGGAGAACAATACTCAAAACAAATTACAATGATTAGTTGAAATATTTCTTCAAAATAGACTGATCACCCTGATAAAACTATATCATTTAGCAATTGAAGAAGAAACAACAAAGCTTGTTTTTGAAGAGTAAATCTATAATCAGCATCAAGCAGAGAAGTTCAAAGGAGTTATACATAAATACACACACACACACATACACACACACACACACACATATATATATATATATATATATATATGATAGGTGTTATTATTTTTAGCCAAAAAACAGCCCTACTTGGAAAGGGAGTATGTTACAAGCCCAAGGGCTCTGACAGAGGAAATATCCTTGAGAGAAAAAGCAGCCTGAATATACATAAACTATGCATGAGAAGTAATGAATAAGAATTATAGAATATTTTAAGAATAGTAACAACGCTAAAATAGATATATCATATATAATCCAAAAAGTTAGATTTATGACAACCAGTTAAAGACAAAAACATTTTTCGTAAGTTTAAAATTCTGAGGTTCCAAGGGTTCAACACTATGAACCCTTCTGCATTGTCAGTGGTCTTTTTGACCCGAAAACAATTTTGCATTACCATATCTCTCATTTTTTTTTAGAGATTGAAGCTTCATACTCCTTGAATTCTCCTGACTTTAAGAGGTTATTGTGTTGCCTAAGCCTGGTAAAATTTTTCCCAATTGTTACTGAGCAGCAAAAAAAAAGTAACATTTAATCTGTTCGGGTCAAAATGACCCGTACCTACTTTTTGGTGTATTTTTTCACATTATTTGCTATCTGTATAAAAGATGGTATGATTATTGAAGTTACCTTTCAAATGAAGTATATACAATATCTTAATTATTGTATTCATAGAAATTTGATCTTCTTTGCTTACAAGGTATAGATAAAAAAGTGAGAGAACTTCCATAAAATTTTTCTTAATAAAATTCATCAACTATGGATAAGTAAGTCTTTATATCATTGTAAGATTGTTGTGTTTGATTTATAATGATTCAGAGGAAATATTGGTTAGAAAAATGCTTAGTATAATATTATACAATAAAAATTATTACCAACAATAGTCTAGGTCACATACTTTGTACACTAACACAAGCAGTTTTCTTTGTTTGTGTTCCAGAAAGTGTACAGATTTTCCTGTAAATAAGTATTATGTCATGAATCCGGTGAAGAAAGGGATTTTATATCTTCAGAAAGTGATGATGGATAAAATGACCATCTTTCAGTTCATGATGATCTCAGTGACTCTGACTATGAAGATGAAGCTGTAGAACAGCAGTCATCCGGTCCAGATTCTTCAACCAGAAAGGGAAATACCGGTATGGATAATGGCAATAAACCTTATGATCAAACATCTACCAGCTCAAATTCCTCATCCATTGATACTGACTGTAATGATGAAGAACAGCCACCTTCCTCTGTGAATTTCACATCCAAAAAGGGAAATATTGTATGGTCTTCAGAAAAAGCAAACAGGTCATCAGGAGAGAAGTGTGCAATAAATATCATTGATCAAACTCCTGGTATCACTCGTTATGCAGCTTCAAGAATATCAGATATACTGTCTGCATTTGAATTATTCATAACTCCAAAATTATTCAATATTATTTTGAAAATGACAAACATAGAAGCTAATCGTGTCTTGGGTTCAGGAGATATAATTAGCTTAAAAAACCTGAGAGCATTTTATGGATTACGTCTTTTAGCAGGAGTTTATAAATCTCATGGAGAGTCTCTTAGGAGTCTTTAGGATGACACATATGGACGTCCTATATTTCGAGCTACAATGTCTTTTGAAACCTTTATGAAATATTCTAGGTTTATTAGATTTGATGATAAAGAAATCAGAGCTCAAAGGAGATCCACAGACAAACTTGCTCCTATTACAGATGTTTGGAACATTTGGGTTGAGACTCCCTCTGATGTATAACATATCATGAACTGTTACCGTAGATGAACAACTGGTTCGTTTTAGAGGAAAGTGTCCATTTAGGCATTATATTCCATCAAAACCTGATAGATATGGGATAAAGATTTGGGCAGCCTGTGATGCAGAGAATAGTTATCTCTGGAATGCTGAAGGTTACACTGGGCGTAAAGATGAATCTGCAGAACGTGGGCAAGGTAAACGTATTGTTCTGCAACTTACAGAACAGCTTGAAGGTAGAAATGCAACTTGTGACAACTTTTTATGTAGCTTAGATTTAGCTAAGGAACTGTAAAAGCGAAAGCAAACAATTGTTGGAACTATCAGAAAAAATCGAAAAAAATCCCAGTAGAATTCTGTAACCCTAAAGGAAGGACCAGATATACTACCCATGAAGGTTACTATGAAAAAAACATAATTATTTCATATTGTCCCAGAAAAGGAAAAACTATAGTATTGTTGAGTAACATGCATGATAGTGTCACTTGTAGTGATGAAGAAGAAAAGAAACCTTACATAATTGAATTTTACAATTCAACTGAAGGAGGCGTTGATAATTTAGACAAACTTGTTGCAACTTATAGGTCAAATTATCAGACAAAGAGATGGCCTATGGCCTTGTTGGATAAAATTATGGATGTTTATGCCTACAATGCTTTTGTCCTTTGGAATGTAGTGCAACCTAACGGGGGAGCAAGAGATACCTTCAAAAGAAGAATTTTCATTCATGAACTTGGATTGGCCTTAGTCCAACCTGTATTGTCTTCAAGGGTATCATTGCCTAGGACGCCAAATGCCCAACGAGTTGCTGAAGCTGCAAGACCATCTATAGCATATAATAATTCTCAATCTCAAGAAAGAACTGCAAAGTGACAGCATTTTCATATGTGTAAAAATGACAACAAAGTAACCACAATGTGTTCTGTCTGCCGAAAAACTACATGTAAACGGCATGCTGTTGTAATGTTTAAGTGCAAGAAATGCAACTAATTCCTAATATTTAATAAGGTAGGGTGGTTGGGAGGGTTAGGTATGGGGTCTAAATGACAGTCACTTACACTTAGTAGACCCTGGGCATACAAGGTAATCAATTATGTACTTTGTATGGCAGAGAACTGTCATAATTTATGAGACGGGTCATTTTTACCCGGAACAGATTAGATGTTACAAAACGGGTGAATTACTAAAATTATAAGCTCTCTATTAACATTGGTCATATTAAATCTTAGAAAAGTTATGCAAAAAGAGGGTTTTGCTATATGTGCAAAAATCTTTAGCAATGTAACAGCAATCTTCCCAAAACTTAGATGTAAATCCATGGAGTCACAATATTCAACTGCAATAATTCCAACTTAAACATATTTTTCAATAAAGTAATTGGCTGGTAGAGGTAGCTTTGGAGCCTAACTGATAATAATCTTCTTGCATTGTACCCTGGACATGCAAAATAATTTCAAAAAGTACTTTGTATGTCAAGGAAATGTCAGAATTTATAAGACGGGTCATTTTGACCCGGAACAGATTAGATGTTACCAACATTTTAACAGACCACAAGGGTTAAGAACATTACTAAATCTAGTCACCGTTGGATTAAAACTTCTAAAATACTGTGTGTGATTGAGCCTTATGGTGGAGAAGACATAGCTATTAAAATTAACTGCATAACAAGTACTAAGTACATAATGGTACAGTATGGGAACAGCTGAATGCAAAGATTGGTTGGAATCATGAGAATTCTAATACAATATGAATAAAGAACTAACTGAAAGATGGTGCCGAAGATTGATATTAAGATCGGGTATAAAAAAAAATCTGATAGATCACAAGTTTGGTCCTATAAATTAAAGAGAGTCAAGAGCTGAAAACTAAACAGGAGAACAATACTCAAAACAAATTACAATGATTAGTTGAAATATTTCTTCAAAAATAGACTGATCACCCCGATAAAACTATATCATTTAGCAATTGAAGAAGAAACAAAAAAGATTGTTCTTGAAGAGTAAATTTATAATCAGCATCACGCAGAGAAGTTCAAAGGAGTTATACATAAATAAACACACACACTCACACACACACACACACACACACACACACATATATATATATATATATATATATGTATATATATGATAGGTGTTATTATTTTTAGACAAAAAACAGCCCTACTTGGAAAGGGAGTATATTACAAGCCCAAGGGCTCTGACAGAGGAAATATCCTTGAGAGAAAAAGCAGCCTGAATATACATAAATTATGCATGAGAAGTAATGAATAAGAATTATAGAATATTTTAAGAATAGTAACAACGCTAAAATAGATATATCATATATAAACCAAAAAGTTATATTTATGACAACCAGTTAAAGACAAAAACATTTTCTGTAAGTTTAAAATTCTGAGGTTCAAAGGGTTCAACACTATGAACCCTTCTGCATTATCAGGGGTCTTTTTGACCCGAAAACCATTTTGCATTACCATATCTCTCATTTTTTTTTAGAGATTGAAGCTTCATACTCCTTGAATTCTCCTGACTTTAAGAGGTTATTGTGTTGCCTAAGCCTGGAAAGATTTTTCCCAATTGTTACTGAGCAGCAAAAAAAAAGTAACATTTAATCTGTTCGGGTCAAAATGACCCGTACCTACTTTTTGGTGTATTTTTTCACATTATTTGCTATCTGTATAAAAGATGGTATGATTATTGAAGTTACCTC
Source organism: Palaemon carinicauda (assembly GCF_036898095.1). Classification (NCBI taxonomy): domain Eukaryota; kingdom Metazoa; phylum Arthropoda; class Malacostraca; order Decapoda; family Palaemonidae; genus Palaemon; species Palaemon carinicauda. The sequence continues at coordinate 114,083,257 of NC_090728.1, read as the reverse complement.
TCAAATGAAGTATATACAATATCTTAATTATTGTATTCATAGAAATTTGATCTTCTTTGCTTACAAGGTATAGATAAAAAAGTGAGAGAACTTCCATAAAATTTTTCTTAATAAAATTCATCAACTATGGATAAGTAAGTCTTTACATCATTGTAAGATTGTTGTGTTTGATTTATAATGATTCAGAGGAAATATTGGTTAGAAAAATGCTTAGTATAATATTATACAATAAAAATTATTACCAACAATAGTCTAGGTCACATACTTTGTACACTAACACAAGCAGTTTTCTTTGTTTGTGTTCCAGAAAGTGTAAAGATTTTCCTGTAAATAAGTATTATGTCATGAATCCGGTGAAGAAAGGGATTTTATATCTTCAGAAAGTGATGATGGATAAAATGACCATCTTTCAGTTCATGATGATCTCAGTGACTCTGACTATGAAGATGAAGCTGTAGAACAGCAGTCATCCGGTCCAGATTCTTCAACCAGAAAGGGAAATACCGGTATGGATAATGGCAATAAACCTTATGATCAAACATCTACCAGCTCAAATTCCTCATCCATTGATACTGACTGTAATGATGAAGAACAGCCACCTTCCTCTGTGAATTTCACATCCAAAAAGGGAAATATTGTATGGTCTTCAGAAAAAGCAAACAGGTCATCAGGAGAGAAGTGTGCAATAAATATCATTGATCAAACTCCTGGTATCACTCGTTATGCAGCTTCAAGAATATCAGATATACTGTCTGCATTTGAATTATTCATAACTCCAAAATTATTCAATATTATTTTGAAAATGACAAACATAGAAGCTAATCGTGTCTTGGGTTCAGGAGATATAATTAGCTTAAAAAACCTGAGAGCATTTTATGGATTACGTCTTTTAGCAGGAGTTTATAAATCTCATGGAGAGTCTCTTAGGAGTCTTTAGGATGACACATATGGACGTCCTATATTTCGAGCTACAATGTCTTTTGAAACCTTTATGAAATATTCTAGGTTTATTAGATTTGATGATAAAGAAATCAGAGCTCAAAGGAGATCCACAGACAAACTTGCTCCTATTACAGATGTTTGGAACATTTGGGTTGAGACTCCCTCTGATGTATAACATATCATGAACTGTTACCGTAGATGAACAACTGGTTCGTT
>NC_090728.1:114074599-114077099 GCF_036898095.1 Palaemon carinicauda | reverse complement strand
TATTAAGAAACATTTTCTTCATAATTGCTTTCACTAATTCATAGGTTTGTACGAAACCTTTTCTTCATCATGTGCTGTCACTAATTCATCTGCTATTAAGAAACATTCATCATTATTATTATCACCAATTCATATGCTAATACCAAACCTACTCATCGTCATCACCATCACTTTTTTATCTGATATTCGGAGACCTATTGATTATCACTTTCCTCATCCACTATCACGGAACCTTCTCGTAATGCTTTTCCAAAGGATTTACAAAAAAATGGTATAGAATAAAAATACTTTGTTCTACTGATAATGATAATTAATGTGAAAGGGTCATGGGTGTCGTACGGAAAGTTAGGGAGAAAAGAAGGAAATAATCAATTACAGGTGATCTACCTTTATGATGAAAGAAGGGAAACCCCATTCCTATATAGAGCTTTATACACCAGCGTATAATTTCTGATTGAGAGGGACAATTAACATCATTCTCTGCTCTAAGGAGGGTTCAAATCTCTTGGGCTCATTTTATAAATTTGTTCATCTCCTAGAATTCGATGAAAGGAAGTTATGTCATATAATAATGAACTAATTGATAAAAATTTGTGTATTCATATGTTTTTGGGGTCTAATTGAATTTAGTTCGCTTGCATTTTGACTGCTCATGCTGAATTAAGCATTTATATTCCTTTTTCCTTTTAATAACTTTATCTCAGTTATCAGAGGGCATTACTATAATCCGAGGTTACATAGCAAATGTTTTATTCGTTTTACACTTAAATCTGATTAAGCCCTTTATCTGTAGCCTAAATAAATCACCAATCCATCTGCTATCACGAAACCTATTAATCATCATTTCTATCACTAACTCATATGATCTCACGAGAACTATTCATTATTATTGCTATCACAAATGCATCTGTTATCACAAAACCTATTCACCATCATTGCTATCAATAATTCATATGGTATTACAAAACATATTCATCATTATTGCTATTACTAATTCATCTGCTATCACAAAACCTATTCATCAACATTGCTATCACTAATTCATCTATTATTACGAAACCATTTCTCACAACTTTCAAAAGGATTTACATAAAAAGGGTATAGAATAAAACTATTTTGTTTTACTGCCAATGACAATTAATGTGATAGAATGGGGGTTGTTGTACGGCAAGACAGGAAAAAAGGAGGAAATAATCAATTACAGGTGAATTACCATTATGATGAAAGAGGAAAAACCCTATCCCTATGTAGAGCTTTATACACCTGCGTATAATTTCTGATTGAGGGGAACAATTAACATTATTCTCTACTCTGAGGAGGGTTCAAATCAGTTGGGCTAATTTCATAAGATTATTCATCTCCTAGAATTCGATGAAAGAAAGTTATGTCATATAACAATAAACTCATCTATAAAATCTTGTGTATTTATATGTTTTGGGGGTCTAATAGCATTTAGTGTCTCTTGCATTGTAACTGCTCATCCTGAATTAAGTTCGTATATTCATTTTTCCTTTTAATAATTTTATCCCAGTTATCAGAGGGCATTACTGTAATCCAAAGTTACATAGCATATATTTTATTCGTGTTTATACTCTAGAAGTTTTATTCCAGCTGTTACCAAGTTGTGGAATGATCTTCCTAATCGGGTTGTTGAATCAGTAGAACTTCAAAAGTTCAAAGTTGGAGCAAATGTTTTTTGTTGACCAGGCGGACATGAGTCTTTTTATAGTTTATATATGACATATTTGTTGTTGACGTTGTTAATAGTTTATATATGATATATCTCTTTTGACATTACCTTTTTTAGAATGATTTATTGTTAATTTGTTCTCTTCAGTTATTTATTTCCTTATTTCCTTTCCTCACTGGGCTATTTTTCCCTATTGGAGCCCCTGGGCTTATAGCATCTTGCTTTTCCAATTAGGGTTGTAGCTTGGATAGTAATAATGATAATAATAATAATGATATATATATATATATATATATATATATATATATATATATATATATATATATATATATATATAATACATATGTGTGTATGCAAACACTGAAACTCTAATACCTACATATATTCACAGTATGATGTATATGAACTATAAATGTGTGTTCATGATATATCTATTAATATACACTGAAACTCAAGAGGATACACAGACACACAATATATACATATGTATGTAAAAAGATATACATACAGCCACTTAGACATACTCCCCATGTTACGCTCCTGAGACCCCTCTTTACATACCGCCAGATTTATGGCAAAGAGAGACTGCTTCGAATTACAAACTCTTGGTTTTCTACCTTTTTTCACGTTAAAGTTTATTTTTCTCTTTTAAGTTTCATTTATGATATATATATATATATATATATATATATATATATATATATATATATATATATATATATATATATATATATATATTGGCCAACAAATCCCATCTCTCTCTCTCTCTCTCTCTCCCTCTCTCTCTCTCTTGCTGATCCCATTTTCTGA
>NC_090728.1:114062099-114064599 GCF_036898095.1 Palaemon carinicauda | reverse complement strand
ATTCTCGTCAAACAAAGTAGATGGATATGGAGGCAGTTCAAAGGAGAAGAGGGCTCTAGTAGAAATAGTCTCCCTTGATCAGCCATAATTCCAATCACTCGGGCATATATCAATTCAGTACTCACATTCTCAGCTGCTGTATCATGAATTTTCTTCTTTGTTACCACTGCCATTGAATGAATTTTCTCGCCTAGTTTCTCATGGAAACCCCTTGGCCATTGTCCCTCATACTCCAACCACTGATCAGTGCGAATTTTGACAGCTTTATCCACATTAACCATTTTGTCATCTACAACCTGGGCAGAAAAGATATTAACAAGGCCTCCAGTTGGGTGCTGTTCATGGTCAAATAGATCAATGCCGGTTGACAGTGCATCACATATGTTTTGTCTGTCCGCAGCATCTGCTTTGATCCTTGTGTACCTTTCTTCTTTATGGCAAGTGACCACTTTCTGAACTTCTCCATCCTGCATTGCCCCTAAATCTTTCTTTAACTGGCCAAAGATACCAAGAGAGAGAGAGCCCAAATGGCAAGAGTGGTTTCATTTAGTGTAGACCCAATGATGCCAGATGGTCCTTTGCCATAGTGCATGTAAGATGTCTCAATGAAGAGATCTGACCATATTCCATTCCAGAGGCCATCTTGATGACGCATTAAATGTTCTCCTTATAAAAACTTTTCAAGAATATTCGGATGAAGGCATTGCATGGAACGCAGGTAATAGAGGCCGTACCTTGCGTAGTTCACATGGGAGGCCTCAAGGAAATAGGGTAACATCTTCTCCACTGATGCCAAATGAAGTGGCCAATCGCCTTCTCTTTCAGCTCGAATAAACTGCATCATTATTAGCACTGGTTTTATTAAACAGTCCACCCACAACTTGATGGTCCTACTGCGTTTGCTGCTGTCATCTAACATTTTCTGAAGATTATCAATGTTCTGTTCCTCCTCACTATGAAGAACTGGTTGTAACAGACCTTCCACAACTAGATGCAGTGCTCTTATGTTCTCAGGAAACTTCTTGCCAGAGTGAAGTTTAGACACACCAGCAAATGTTCGACAGAGGTAGGCCTTTCTCCATCATCTGGGATATTTTTTTCAAAGGGCTCAAGTTGACATTCCTCCCTGCAGAAGTCAGTGATGGAGAAAACTAAATTCAGTGATGCTCTTTCTTAAGCGTTTGTGCTTGTACCAGGGGAAGCTTCTTCTTCGTTCTTGCGCTTCTCTACATATCTGTTTATATAGTCACTTGAACAAGATGTGCTGATGCAATTTGTGTGACACAGGAAGGATTTTGCCTCACTACTAAGTCAATCACTCGTTCCATCACCGCTATCACGACTTGCTTCTCGGAAAATTTCAACCCTGGAGGACACAAACAGCTTTGGGTTGTTGCTGCCGCATATTAGACATTGTTGCTCCATACTACAGTACCAACTTACCTGTACAATAAAAATAACCAATTAACACATTACAATTAAGAAATAAGCAAATTTTATTAATTAATAAAAGTTAAGGTATTCATAAAAATATATCAAATGAGAAAAAACCGCTTTACAGTTAATAATCCAAACCTTCGGCGGCACTTTTGGATGTTAATAAGTACTAATCAACTATTATTAATTCCTTTGTGTTTAATTAGCAGCCTTAATTTTAATTTTTAGGCATTGTGATACATCATGTGTCATGTTTCTGTATGTTTTATGTGCTATATGATACAATACAATAAAACACTTATCATTATTCAACTTCATGGCGGCCATCTTGGAATTTATCATCTGCACGAAAACCCTCAAGGTTTCAAAACTGGCACTCGATGGATTTGGAATCTACACCTAAATATTAACCAACAACAAAATAACATTGTATATGTCAAAAAACAAGGTTGCATCACACGTATCATTAGCCCTAGCTCTGACTTATCATTTCAAAATAACCTCGATTGGATTATATCTTTATGTTCTATAGAATGATAACTATTACTTATCTCTCTCTCTCTCTCTCTCTCTCTCTCTCTCTCTCTCTCTCTCTCTCTCTCTCTCTTGGGGTATCGCTTTCTTATAACATTGAAATCTTCAAATATGTGCTTCTTATAACATTGAAATCTTCAAATATGTGCTATATTAAACGAATATAGGAAAAAATAGACATCGGGTCAATATATAATAGTAACGATAGCTTGAAAAAAAAAAAAAAGTATTTTTATTTTGAATACTAAGTAAGTTACATTTTATCGCTATAAATTCACGACCCTTAACATTACAAGTACCAAGTTACGATTATAAAATTCCTAATATCAGAACTAATTATATAAAAAGAATGTGTGAGAAAGTTCGGAAAACATTCATGTTAAAATTTTGAAAACAGTTAGGCAAGGTTTTCCAGTTGTTAATAATGTGATGGATAAATATGTTATTTCAAACAAAGGCTAAACAGAAAAGTAAATGCGCAGGAAGGAGGGCGGATATTGCTGACATATGACTTGTCTCCCTGATTCAT
>NC_090728.1:114044599-114054599 GCF_036898095.1 Palaemon carinicauda | reverse complement strand
GAGAGAGAGAGAGAGAGAGAGAGAGAGAGAGAGAGAGAGAGAGAGAGAGAGAGAGAACTTTCTTAGCTTCTTTATGATCAATACTCCACTATATCCTATAATCTTGATGAAAACTCTATCATCATTTCTCAAAACATTTAATCAGCTATTTTTCGAATTAGTTTTTTCTCCACTTGGGATTAAATCATATCTAGAATTCTCCAGATGACAGCAGTCAGGAATTTCGTAATATCGCGCTAGTATCGTTATCTTTCTCATGAAGAAAAATCATAAAAATATGGATGATTACATTTAAATCAAAGTGTGAGGGAATACACAATCAAATCCACTACCTTGTAAATTATAATACCTATCCTGATACAGTTGCTTTTAATGGAAATCTCCGTAGAAAAGGAGAAGGAAGTTATTTCAAAAACTAAAACATCAGATGCTATATGATATGAGCTCTATTGATCAGCTTGGAATATCATCGTCTGCTATTTTCTGTATGTGCAAGTGAAGGCATAGTTCAGTCACTAAAGCAGTTATAACTTTGTAATCATTGACTAGTTTGTTCATTCCTAATTGACACAGAAATGTTTCGTGAGAGACTTTGTAACATTATAAGTACCATCATCCCAAAAGGTATAAGAATTTTACGAGCAATACTTTGTTATTTGGCAGCATTAGGAACAATACTTTCTTAACAATAATTGGAATATCATCTATTTCTGTGAAAACATGTTTATTGCCCAGAATCATGATACCTATGGAAATTATATTTGAGGGTCAACCTTATAGCAGGCAGTCTAAAGAACTCCATGATCATTTCATATAACTTTCAAATCTAGTAACTGCATTCCTTTGCAATTGCTGTAATAAGAATAGCATAATTTACATAGGAAAATATTTTACTTCCAAGCTAGTACCCATTAGCTATCTAAGAAAACACAAATGAAAATAAGGTAAAATCCGCTGTAGAAGTACAGAATACCCGAAACCATAGTTTTATGCTCGCTTGTATGAAAAGGAAAAAAAAAAGAATCTCGATAACAAAACATTAAAAGTCTTTGTAGGTAATCAAGAACAGGAAAAATTATATAAAAATATGTTAGTTAACCAAGTGAAAGGAAGACTAGAATTAATTATGATTTAAAATATATTTTTAATACTCGTTTTCTTTGGGCATATCAGGATATGTCACTATATCAAATATCCTTAATTTATGTCCTAACAGCATTCAAATAATCCTTTGAGGTAGCTAAATTACAAACAAAAATCATAAAGTATGTTCAGCTTAAGTGAAACACTTTCCCTCTAAAAAAAATAACTGGAGAAATACATTCAAATTTTCTCCAATTACATTACTAATGTTAACTATTATCAGTATAATGTCTTTCAATTAGAAATGCCATATGATGAAAAGTATCAGGAAAATGGCCATAATATCAAAAACAAACCTTGAGGATGAGATCGAGCCATAGTGTATTACAATGAGCCATGCATTCAACTGCCTTTAGTCTGGGGAAGGATAAGAAAAGCAAGACGTTGACCATGATATCCTGTAATTTTACATCTCCTTATAGTCAAATAGTGCACAACGTCAATTACTTTCAAAGTCTCTCCTACGAGTTATACAAAAGCATAGCTTATATACTAAACGCTTAGTTTAAGAATAATTGTCTGAATAAACTTTTTACAAGCATTTTAAAAAGTTTGTATATTCCAGAGCCGCTCATAATTTCGAAGAGATTTCTTTTCTATATTGAACAAAGCTCATCCTATCGTATTTTCTACGGTACAGAAAATACGTTGTCATTCTTCAAAAATTACTTTTATTACATTCATTCATATGTTGAAATAAGTTACTTTTTTTTTTTTCGACCGATTACCATTCGTTACCTCTTAGTTTATCTCATAGTCTTCTGAGTATGGGTTAAGTATTACATAACATGATTACCAAATACTCAATGAGGATCTTTATTTGTATCACAGACCTTAATAAAGGCTTCTCTATAATACCAGAACGGATAACTCGGTTAAGATGAAACAGGTATGGGAAGAGTAACTCAATTAAATAGCCTCAGATAGTGGATGTAGGATTTAGTTAAGGAGGTTCAAGCTGGGTAGGATTACAGCCTTATACACATGCGAACAGAATACAGTAACTTGACTCCGATGGGTAACAAAAACTCCTACGTTGATGGACATCGTAACGTAATTGCGTCTAGTCTTTTACCGGTCCACCATTATATGCTGCCCAAAAAGGATCAACCCTTGGATATTTCTCTCAGTAATTCAAAATTGTTTTTTTACATTTTTTTTTTCATTTAGAGTCATTACTCAACTTCCTGACGGAAAAAAATGTCATGAAATATCACAGCATATCCCTAATAAAGAGGACTGTTTGTATCCTGCAGAATACCATAATTGTCTTTGATTTTGGCATTTGTAAGACTTTAAGAATAGGCTGGATTATGGCTTCGCAGGCTTAATTGTCCCTTTTTCTAGTTTCATTTATCTTAATAAACGTCTTTGTTACATTTTTACGCACCCACGGTATATTTTTAGTGTCTTCGTGGAAGATATAGGCCTACACACTTTTTTTTATTCTGTGATGGAACATAGAATAGTGTTTTCAAACCAAAATGCATCCTGCTTTTGCATCAAAGATCTTTGTTTCTAATCTTCCAGAAACATTTGTTGTTACTTGCCCTTAGTCTCTTAACTATGATCTAATGGACATATTTAGATTAAAATAATATTTCTTAGTTATAAGTAGAGTTTCAAAAGAGTATTTATTTTTGTTCTTTTCTATTCTTGCAAATATAAAAGTTTTCAGAAACATTGTTCATTCAAAAATGTAAAATCTATTTTTGAAAAAGAATTGCCTTTATTCGTCCTTTCCTTACATGGTAATCTGTTACAATAAAAAAAAAAAATAAAGATAGATCGTCTATATTTCTGAAAGCATTCTCTTTCCTTCTTCACTATGTTTCACTCCATTTTATACGTACTGTATTGGTCCCTTTTCCGATGAGATTTAGATGAAAGCTTTCCTTCTCCCCCGTAGCTTTGTAGCGCCCACCAAACTACCAGTTGAATCTGTTCAGCAAGAATGAATAACCAGGTGCTTTTAGAGTTCGCCTTTAATACCACGAAGCATTGGATTTTTATTTACAAAAATCTAACTTCTTCAAAGAAATAGACCAATTAAATCCTATAGATTTAGGCTCCATTTCAATTATACATATATATATATATATATATATATATATATATATATATATATATATATATATATATATATATATATATATATATATATATATATATATATATATATATATATATATATATATATATATATATATATATATATATATATATATATACACCAAAGGTAGATAATGACATCGTAAAGCCAATTTATCAGTTCTTCGCATTTAAAAGTAGCCAAACGGATTCTTTTACATTCTAAGGTTAATATTAATGATATATAAAGCATTATAATTTTCTAATGATATTCATTCTGTTGTATGGAAAAAGAATAGTTTCTTATACAAAATACATTAGAGATTTCACTGTTTGAAACAATAAGAGCATAGAGATCCAAGCGGATATATATTCCGAGGATAGAATTCGGTACTTAATCCTATTCGTGGGATATATATAGATATATATATATATATATATATATATATATATATATATATATATATATATATATATATATATATATATATATATATATATATATATATATATATTATATATATATATATATATATATATATATATATATATATATATATATATATATATATATAATATATATATTATATATATATATATATATATATATATATATATATATATATATATATATATATTATATATATAATATATACATATATATATATATAATTTTAGTTTCAGATACTCATTTGTAAACTTATTACTTATAAACATGAAATATAGGTCATCGGATCTGAATTGCTTACCAATGAGAGTAATCTAGTGCTGCAGAAATTGAGGATTTCGATACTTAGGATATTTTGTTATAGTTTCAAATCATTAATTGGCTTGGAGTTATATTTACAAAAGAAGAGGCTGTTCAAGTAAAGGCTGAAAAACAAAAAGGGTAAATATTCAACCTACATTATAAAGCCATACATAACGCTCAATACGAACAATTGTTTGTGTAAATGCGTGAATTTCTATAAATGTCAGCAAATAAACATATTAATTAATCTTCTTATTTGTGTATTGCTTAATGATTGCGTAATATAAAACATTTCTTATTGCGGTATTTAAAACATTTACAAAATAGGAACCTTGAGAATGTATTAACCGAACCCCCTAATATAAACGGGTTTAGGACAATTAAATTTTATACTGGTAATAACAAATAAATATAAAGCAGGGTGGGGGAGTAATCTTATTTTAATTTTCCCTTAAACTGGAAAATATTAAGATGGCCTGTACTTTACAAATTCTTCAATGGCAGCTACAATAAATTGCATCAAAGCAGGTTATGCAAAATTTTATTAAACATATAAAAAGAGCTTCCATCATTTCATAGGGAGAAAGATTATACCAAAGAGAAATTAATTCTGCCATTCGTTTGTATATTTCACAAACATTTAGAGATAGAATCCTCTTATTTTGAACAATAAATAAAAAATTATTCAATTGCCTAAAACATGTTTGACAGATTTGTTCTCAAATCCTAAGTTTATTTAAGTTTACAGATGAAGGGTTTAATCAGATTCAATTATAAAAACGAATAAAATGTATGCTATTGAAACCTAGGATTATAGTAATGCCCTCTGATAACTGGGATAAAATTATTAAAAGAAAAAATGAATATACTGCTTAATTCAGGAAGAGCAGTCGCAATGCAAGCGACATTAAATGCAATTAGTCCCTTATAACATAAATATATATATATATATATATATATATATATATATATATATATATATATATATATATATATATATATATATATATATATATAAATAATTTTTTATCAATGAGTTTATTATTACCTGGTAACAGAAAGTAGGTTTTACCAAAAGCTTTTTATTGTAATGTATTATGAATAATTTTTGATGTACAAAGTCACGATTAGTAAGAGTCTATTGGATATTTAGATAATTCCCACTATCGTTCTACGTGTGTTGTGGGGAGAGAGAGAGAGAGAGAGAGAGAGAGAGAGAGAGAGAGAGAGAGAGAGAGAGAGAGAGAGAGAGAGAGAGAGAGAGATAAATTACTTGGCGTCTTTATGATCAGTAGTCCATTATATCCTATAATCTAAATTGAGAACTCTATCTTCATTTCTTAAAACATTTAATCAGCTATTTTTTGGATTAGTTTTTTTTTCCACTTGGGATAAAATCATATCCAGAATTTTCCAGCTGTCAACAGTCTGGAATTTCTTTATATTGCTGATGTTCTTATCTTCATCGCGAAGAAATCCTATAAGAATATGGATAATTACATTTAGATTAAAGTATGAGCATATACCACCACCTTGTACACTCTAAAGCATATCTAGATCCATGTACTTTTGATAGAAATCTCCGTAGAAAAGGAAAAGGATTTTATTTATAAAACAAAAACATCAGACCATTGATGATATGAGCTTTATTGAACAGCTTGGAAAATCATCATCTTCTATTTTCCCTGATGTATGAGTGAAGACATAGTTCATTCACTGAAGCGGTAATAACTTTGCAGTCAATAGATAGTTTGTTCATTCCTAATTGACATAGAAATGTATCTCTGAAGACTTTGTAACATTATAAGTACCCTCATCGCTAAAGATATTAAAACTTCACGAGTCATGCTTTGTTACTTGGCAGCATTACGAACAATTCTTTTTTTTTTAACATTAATGGAAATATCATAAAGATCTGTGAAAAAAAAGGTTTATTGCCCTGAATCATCAAATAGTGATAATCATCTATGAAATTATAATTGGTGGTTACCTACATAGAACACGGTCTAAAGAACTTGATCCTTTCATGTAACTTACAAATCTAGCAACTCCATTCCATTGCAATTACTGTGAAACGAATAGCATAATTTACCTAGTAAAATATTTAGCTTCCAGGCTAGTAGCCATTAGCTATACTGTAAAATCCGCTGTAGAAGTAGAGAACACCCGAAACCATAGTCTTATGCTCGTTTGTATGAAAAGGGAAAAAAAGAATTTCGATAGCCAAACATTAAAAGCCTATATAGGTGATGAAGAAACGAAAAATTATATAAAAATATGTTAGTTAACCAAGTGAAAAGCAGACTGGAATTGACTATGTTTCAAAATATGTTTTTAGTATATTCTCGTTTTCTTTTAAAAAACTAGCTATCAGTAAATATCTCTATATCAAATATCCTTTATTAATGCCCTAAAGATAACCTACTTAAAAATCTTGAATAATGCTGTACTTGTTTCAAAGAGCATTCAAATAATTCTTTGCGGCAGCTACAAACAAAAATTATAACGTAGGTTGATCTTAAGTAAAACACTTTCCATCTAAAGAAGTGACTGGAGAAATATATTCAGACCTTCTCCACTTAGATTACCAAAGTCAACTATTATCATTATAATGTCTTTGAATTAGAAATGCTATAAGATGAAAAGCCTCAGGAAAAGTGCCATAATATCAAAAACTAACCTTGAGGATAAGATCGAACCATAGTGAATTGACGATCTATCATTGCAAAGGTCCATTCATTCAACTGCCTTTGTTCTGGGGGAAGGATAAGAAATGCAATACATTGACCAAGATATCCTATATTGTTACATCTCTTCATAGTCAAATCATGCGCAACGTCAATTAGTTTCAAAGTCTCTCCTACGAGTTATACAAAAAGTACAGCTTAAAATACCTAACGATTAATTTAAAAATGATTATCTGAATATATGGGTTGCTAGCATTTTGTCAAGTTTGTATATACCTGAGCTATTCATAATCTATTCAAAGCAATGTCTTCAACAATGAACAAAAAACATCTTGTGTTTTTACTGTGCAGAACATACGTTGTAGTTCTTCAATAATTACTTTTATTACATTCATTCATATGTTGTAATAATTTACTTTCTTATTTCGACCGATACATCAGTCGTTTTCTTTCAGTTGATCTTATAGTCTTTTCTGAGTATGGTTTAGGTATCACAAAACATGATTACTCTAGAATCGATAAGCATCTTTGGTTTTATCACAGTACTTAACAAAGGCTTCTATAATGCCAGAGAAGATAACTCGGTCAAGATGAAACGCTTATGGGAAGAGTTGGTCCAATAATCATAGCCTGGGATAGGGGATATAGGATGAAGTTAAAGAGGTTTGAGCTGGGTAGACTTACACCCATACACGCATGAAAACAAAACACCGTAACTTAACTACGATGCGTAACAAAAACTATGTGGGTGGGACTTTGTAAGGTCACTGTGTCGAGTTCATTACCAGTCCACCATTATATGCCACCCATAAATGCTCTAGCCTTTGATATTCCTCTCAGTAATTAAAAAGAAATGTCCACATGATTTTCAGTTAGTCATCACTTAATTTTTTAACTGAAACAATATCATAAAATAGTACAGCTTATCTTTAGTAAAGATGACTGTTTGTATCCTGCAGAATATCAAATATATCCTTGATTTTGGGAACTTTAAGACTTTAAGAATAGCCTGGAATATGTCTTCCTAAGCTTATTTATCCCTTTTGATATCTTTATTTATATTTTTAAACTTCTATGTTACATTCTTTCTTACCCACGGTATATTTTTAGTGTCTTCTTGGAAGATATTGGACTATACACTTTTCTTTATTCTGTGATGGAACACAGAATAGTGTTCTTAAACCAAAATGGATTCTACTTTTGCTTCAAATATCTATTTTTTTTCTAATCTTCCAGAAATCCTTTTTCTCATTTGCATTCAGTCTCTTACTTATGATCTAGTGAGCACGTTTAGATGGAAATAAAATTGCAAATGTTATGAGTGGAGTTTCAATTGAGTATCTACTTATTACTTTCTTTATTTCTACAAAAATCTAAATTTTTCAGATACATTGTACATTCCAAAATGTAAAATACATTTTTGAAAAAAAATATTGCCTTTATTCACAGTTTCCTTACATGATAGTCCTTTACAATAAGAAAATAAATGAATGACTAAAAAAAATCGCCTTTATTTCTGAAAAGACTCTTTCATTCTTCACTATCTTTCACTCCATTTTATACGTATTTTTGGTCCCTTTTCCAATGAGATTCATATGAAAGCTCTCCTTTTCCCTCGTAGCTTCGTGGCACCCACCAAACTACCAGTTAAATCTCTTCAGCGAGAATGAATAACCTGATGCTTCTAAAGTTCGCCTTTAAAACCACTAAACGTTGGAACCCGTTCACAAAAATCTCACTTCCTCAAAGATATTGACTGATCATATCCTATCAGGTCAAGTTCTATTTTACAGTTTTATATATATATATATATATATATATATATATATATATATATATATATATATATATATATATATATATATATATATAAATACAGGCTAGGTAATAACATCGTAAAGCCAATCCATCAGATCGTATTAAAAAGAAGCTAAATAGTTTTTTTACATACTAATGTTGATATCAATGATATAGGGAGCAGGATATTTTTCTATTGATGTTTATTCTGTTGTATAAAAATAAAATTCTCTAACACACGGTAATAATAGCAGTTCCGTATACACAAGACATTTGAGATTTCACTGTTTTAAACGCTAACGGTATAGAGATCTTTTTAAAACAAATTAAGGTAATAAAGATAAAAATAAAATATCAGTGATATCTACGAAAAACAGATATTAAAACATATGATTTCAAGTTTTTCCAGAAAGCATATCGACTTGGATATGATTTCCAGTTACCATTTCTCCCAGCCTGAAAAAAAAAAAAAAAAAATTTCCGATAACGATAGATTGCTAATACTAAAAGTTAAAACATTGACTTGATTTTCCTTCCCGTATTCCCTCTTCCTTCACCCTCTGCTTCTTCGAGTTTCTCTGGGGTAAAAATAACTTTTGGTAAACATATGAAAGAAAATTATAAAGATTTTAGTTTGCCCTTCTGTTTTTATTCTTTAGTTTTCAAGGCATTATTTTTCGAGAATTCTAGCTGCACATTACGTATTACTAGTGTTTACAATTTTGGCTATAAGCAGTGGAATCCCCCCAAAAAATTAATGAATCACGCATATTATCCAATAATGTTGGATTTTTTTTTGTTATGTCCATATTAAAGGATGTAAATCTTGGACAGACAATTAGTTCTGCGTACTGTAAAATGAGATAAAAATAAGGACTTGTGGAAATGAGACATAAATGTAAAAAAATGGTATTTGTAACCAAAAGCACACTTTAAGAAAAGATTGAGACATAAGATATATTATGGTGTTTACGTTTTGCCATTTTTATCAGCAACTCAAGAGCAGTAGACTATGAATGTTTCAGACACCGGACGAAAGACTCTTTCACTTACAACTTAAACGAATTTTTTCTTGACATAGAACAGAACACATCACGATACTGACTTTACTTTGAAAGAGAAAAAAGTCTAATGTTGCTATTTTTGCTATTTCTAAAACAGAGCTACTGGCAAAAGCTTAGTATATGGGAAATAATTTAAAATCCTCATTCATTATTACTTATAAACTTGAAATGTAGGTCAACAGATCTATATTGCTTGCAAGAGAGAACAATCAAGTGCAGCAGAAATAGAGGATTTCAATACTTAGCATGAACATATTTTTGTAGTTTCAATTCATTAAATAGCTTGAAATTATAATCATAAAACAAGAGGCCGTTTAAGTAAAGGTTACATAACCAAAAGTGTCTATAATTGTCAAACATTATAGTGGCATACGTAACGCTCATTGTAAACAATTGTTTTTGTAAATGTTACCGCTATGGGTAATTTTCTATAAAATATTTTACTAATAAACATATTACTTAATCCG
>NC_090728.1:114034599-114039599 GCF_036898095.1 Palaemon carinicauda | reverse complement strand
CTTTTGTAACGAACGGCACCCACCTCACGGATGCCACCAAGTAACTGACGTGGCTGCTAGATGTCGCATTTTGCTAAAAAGGGGCCTATGTTTAAATTGCACTAATTCTGGTCATCGAAGTGATAAGTGTCCTGTCCCTGACTCTTGTAAGAATTGTAGTGGTAACAACAACACTACCATTTGTGATAATTATAATCCGGCAAAACGATTGCAATCAGTTCCCTCAACTTCAGCACCAAGTAATAGTAGTAGTCAGTCTACAACATCCTGCCCCGTAGTGAATGCGTCGCCTCGGCAGCACGAAACGACCCCCCGTCCATTTAAAGATAAAGTAGAACCCAAACTGTGCAAAAGTGCAAAGATCGCACAGATGTCAAGTGTGGACCTCCCATGTACAATTTTGCTAACGGCTATGGCCGAAATCAATCACAAGCCAGGTAGTAAGCGAGTCTGCTTATTTCTCCATACGGGAAGCCAAAAAAGCTTCATCTCCACAAAAATTGGAAGGCAATTAGGCCTACCGGTGGTAGAAAAGGTAGCGTTGAACATATCCCCCCGTTTGGCTCCGCAGAAATAAGCGGACAATATGACGTCGCAAAATGTAGGATAGAGATAGAAAGAAGAGTAGTACGAATGAAGCTGGTGACACACGAGAACGTTGACGTCCCAATACATAACGCTGGTTACGTACAAGTTAGACAGCATCCTTTAAGTAAGGGAGTCATGTTGGCCGATCCAGAGAACAAGTCCAATGAGTTGAAAAATGTGCACATTTTAGTAGGGGCCGATTATTTTAGCTACTTCATCATAGGCATCGTGAAAGTTGATGGGATAAGTCTTTTCCTGACCCATAATGGTAAGTCGCCATATTAGAAAGTGCCGCAGTGGCTGTTAAAAGGCAAAAACATCAAACATGTGAAAACGCTCAGAGTCTGTAGAATTGAGAGTGAACCAAACCAGTTTGATGTAGAGGAGTGGTGGTGTTTGGACCGCGTTGGCATCGCCCCATCAGAGTAATATACTGTCCGTGAAGCGGAAGCCATGTGAAGTGTCGTAAAGAAGCCTGAGGGATATCAGGTTAGCCAGATACGAACTATCGAAACGCTGTAACGCAGTTAGAATCGTTGCAAACTAAATTTAGGAAGGACAGAGAATATTTTGATCATTATCATGGAGTGATAAATAAGTATCTAGAAGCCGGCTTTATATCAGAAGTAAAGGAACCCAAGATTGAAGGGTATTATATGCCACATTTTGGGATTAAGAAAGATAGCCGCACGACCCGCCTCAGAATCGTGTTTAATGCCTCAGCAAAATCTAAAGGTCATAAATCGTTAAACGAGTGCCTCTTACCTGGCCCCAATCTAGTTGAATTAGCATATCATTTGCTTATAAGGTTCAGATTAAACGAATATGCCATGCTAGCTGACATCAGCAAGGCCTTCCACCGTGTATTGTTAGATCCCCGTGATGCCAAATACACACCATTTCTGTGGCGCGAGGTAGCAGGTCAAGCGCTCACCCTTGCCTTTAGAGTCGTGGTGTTCGGCATCACAGCGAGTCCGTTTTTGTTGCAACAAGTTTTGAATTGTCATTTTGAAAGGAAGGTAGGCCAGATTTGGCGAAGTCCTTTTACGTAGATAATTATCTCAGTACTTTCGAGGATGTAGAGAGCATGAGGCAGGAGCATGAATCTGTCAACAAGATCTTAAAAAGGGCTGGTATGCCTTTAGAAGGGTGGGCGTCCAATAACTTAGCCTTCGATAGCGAGAAACAGTGGAGTGAGCCGGTGAATGTGAATGTACTTGGGCTGCGATGGGCCTGAGACGTCGATTGATTGTGTGTGAAAGAGAGTAAGAGAATCAGTGAATTGGGAGAGGGATGGGTACCTACGAAGCGTAGGGTACTTTCCATGTTGGTCTTTATTTATGATCCTCTAGGCTTGATAAGCCCATTATTTGTTTGAGGAAAGCTTTTCCTCCAACAATTATGGGAGGATAACGTAGGTTTGGATGACGTGTTAAGGAGAGCGAAAGCTAGAGAAGTGAGTGAGTTGTGTGAATTGAAAGCGGTGAGTAACATCACATTTCCAAGAGCGGTAGGCAACAAAAATTTAGAGCTCCATGTATTCACCGATGCCAGCAGCAAGGCATACATACGGTGCAGTAGCATATACTAGGGACAATTGCAATCAAGTAAGCCTACTCACTAGTAAGATGAGAACCACCCCAAAGGGGATGAACAAGCTGACAATTCCCAAGCTAGAACTATTAGCATTGTTGTTAGGCTGCAGATTAGCTAAGACACTTGAAAGACTGATAGAGCCACGAGAGATAGTTATGTGGACCGACAGTAAGGTCACTTTGGCATGGGTAGCGTTTCCCGATGTCAAACACAATACGAATGTATTCATATCTAACAGAGTGGCAGAGTTTATATTTTTTTTCATCAGGTTTGCGATTTCAGTCTCAGCTATGTCCCAAGAAAACAGAATCCTGCCGATGTCCTGTCCAGAGGAGCAGCAACGCAACAATTGCTACAGAGCCCTCTTTGGCAGAATGGTCCAGAGTTCCTGAGGACCGCGGGAGGGCCTGTTCCTTACAAAGAGGATGATCCAACCAATGAAAGAACCGTAGTGGTGGCGGTGCAAGAAATGAGGGAAGAAATAAGACCTGCTCCCCCAGGAGAGATATGGGAAATTCTACAGAGGGAAGTAGAGTTCCAATTCTTATTGAGAGTTACTAGGTTAATCATGAGATTTACTAAATTAAAACGGCATCCGTTCAATATTGTTGTCCAATCAGAGCAAAAATATTATTTGCCTACAGTCGATGCTTACTTGGAGGGTGGGGTCAGACACCCTCTTGAAGTTATTAATTTTGTCATACAATTAAATTTAGTGTTAAAAAATAAGTTGATTTGCGCTAGCGGACGTATGTCCCAAGCAGCGAAAATGAAACATTTGATTTTTTTATTAGCCAAGGGACGCTTAGTTAGGGCTTCTCTAAGATATTTGTATTGCTTGCATTTACATTGTGGTGTGAATACACTAATGGGTATCTTTCGACAGAAATGCTGGTCGCCGGGCCTACGTTCCATTGCCAGGCAAATTGTACGGCAGTGTCCAGAATGCGTGCTAGCCCTCCAGCCCCTGTTGAGACAGCCACACCCCCCCCACCCTCCCTACCGAAGGAAAGGATCAACCTGACGAAACCCTTTACCGCAGTCGTAGTGGACCACGCAGTGGCCATACAGACTGAAATGCAGCCAGGCTACATACTGATCGTGACATGCATGGCCAGCTGGGCCGTGTACCTCGATTTCTGCCCCTCCCTGGAAGTGGAGGAATTCGTCTTAGCCTTGCGTCGTTTTTGTGCTACCCACGGTGCCCCGTCTTTCATCACATCCGATAATCATCAAACGTTCAAGACTGCCAGCAACCTCCTTCAGGGACTCTATGATGAAGTCCAGCAGTTCCTGAGAAAAACTGGAATCGAATGACGTTTTCAGACGCCACGTGCGCTTTGGAAAGGTAGTTTTTTCGAGCGCCTAATCGGAGTGACAAAACGCACCCTCCAGATAGCCCTTGGGAAGAAGTACCTGCTGGATGCCCACATCCTAACATTGGTGAAGGAAGCTGAGGCGGTGGTTAATAACAGGCCTCTAATGGACAGCGGCGACAAGTGCAAGGATGAGGTCCTCACCCCCCTCCCATTTAGTGCGAGGAAACATGATCAACCTAATGGCACCGATCTTGACAGAAGACCACCTCAATGTGACCTTCACCTCCCAGAGGCTCTGTGTTCGTTATTTGAAGTTGACAGACTATCTGAAAGCCTTCTGGGAGAGATGGAGGAAAGAGTATTTGAGTGCCCCGAAGGCCAGACACGACTGCCGATCTCGGGAACCTTCCAAGTTGCACCGCGGAGACATCGTGCTGGTCAAGAGGACAATCAAAAAAGGGCTACGTGGCCTATTGGACGTGTCTTGGAGACATATCCTGACGACGACGGAGTTGTACGTCCGGCCAAGGTGTTGTTGGAAGATGTCGAATCCCTGCGAGTTGTTAGCCACCTGGTTCCCCTGGAGATTGTCCCCTCTGACGACGATGATGGTGTTGGAGAAGACGATGGCGACGGTGACGTCGAAGATGAGGGTGCGTACAGTTTTCCAGCAGGACTTCCAGGGACCGTTCCGACGTCTGGGGACAACCAGGAGATGGTTCAGGCTGCGACGTCTCGACAACCAGCCACAGAGGTCTTAGGTGGTGACGAAAATAGTGATACTAATACATTAAGTGAGAGTAGTGAAAGTGCCGTAGAATCAGAGACGTCGGGCGGACAAGGACGTTCCGCACGACCATTGAGAAAAGCTGCTGCAAAGCAGGGAAATTTAATAAAACAACTCATAGACAGCGAAAGTATCTAAGTCATAGCTGCAAACAGTAAAAGAAAATGGGAGTAACCCTCCTTTTGGTAGGTAGGGAGGGTGGAAAGAAGTAAGTGTAGCTGAGTTTTAATCCACAGAGGTTGGAAGTGCGTCGGGTATGGAAGACGGGCCCCTCTCGTATATACAAGTCTAGTGTTGTACAGAACCAGGCACCCCCCCCCCCCTTTCCCCTAGAGTAATTGCCAAGGTGTGGCTGTTTGGGAGTGGTAATTCCATTGATTGATTATGGGAAGATTTATGATTGTGCATGTGTGCATTGCTTATTGCTTATTCGAGATATTATGTCAGGCCTATTGCCTACTGCCTTTCTATTGATTGATTCATGTATGTATCATATGTCTGGGTACATTTATATACATTGCCATTATGTGTGTACACTTGTAAGAATTGATTGCCCCGGGGTAATATTATTTCTCTTGATGCATATTGTGTGTGTACTCCGTTAGAGTCGTTGTGGAGTGCTACACAACTAGCCTAACGGAGTCTTGGAGTGGTTACTACTCCCCCGAGTTCTGTCTTGCCTAATTGTCAGACGTTTCACCGCCCCTTTA
>NC_090728.1:114019599-114024599 GCF_036898095.1 Palaemon carinicauda | reverse complement strand
GTATATTCAATTGCCTAAAACATGATTTATTTCAGGCTACAGATAAAGGGCTTAATCAGATTTAAGTGTAAAACGAATAAAACATATGCTATTGAAACTTCGGATTATAGTAATGCCCTCTGATAACTGGGATAAGATTACTAAAAGGAAAATGAATATAAGTGCTTAATTCAGGATGAGCAGTCACAATGTAAGCGGCACTAAATGCAATTAGACCCCAAAATATATACAAACAAATTTTCATCACCGAGTTCATTATTATAAGAAATAACTTCCTTTCATCAAAATCTATGAGTTGAATAAGTTTATAAAATGAGCCCAACCGATTTGAAACTTCCTCAGAGTAGAGAGTAATGTTAATCGTTCCCCTCAATCAAAAATTATACGCTGGTGTAAAAAGCTCTACATAGGGATGGGGTTTCCCCTCTTTCATCATAAAGGTAATTCACCTGTAATTGATTATTTCCTTCTTTTCTCACTAACTTGCCGTACAGCAACCATCACCCTTTCAAAATAATTGTCATTGGCCGAGAAACAAGGTAGTTTTATTCAATACCATTTTTATGAAAATCCTTTTCAAAGACGTTACAAAAAGGTTCTGTTATAACAGATGAAGTTAGTGATGATGAATAGGTTTTGGAATATCAGATTCGATAGTGATGGTAATGACGATTAGTAGGTTTCTTGATAGCATATGAACTAGTGATGGTAAGCATGGTGATTATGTTAAGTAATACCAGATGAATTAGTGATCCAAGAGTGATGAATAAATCTTATGATAGCAGGAGAACTATTGATGATAATGATGGTGAATAGGTTTCGTGATAGTAGATGAATTAGTGATCCAAGGATGATGAAGAGGTATCATGATAGCAGAAGAACTAGTGATGGTGATGATGGTGAATAGATTTCGTGATAGCAGATGAATTAGTTATAGCAAGTGTGATGAATAGGTCTCATGATAGCAGAAGAACTAGGGATGGTAATGATGGTGAATAGGTTTCGTGATAGCAGATGAATTAGGAATCAAAGTGTGATGAATAGGTATCATAAGAGCAGAAGGACTAGTGATGGTAATGATGGTGAATAGGTTTCGTCATAGCAGATGAGTTGATGATGGCAATGATAAGGAATAGGTCTCATGATAGTAGATGAACTATTGATGGAAATGATGGTGGAAAGGTTACTTAATAGGAAATGAATTAGTGATACCAAGGGTGATGAATAGTTCTCACGTTAGGAGATGAACTAGTAATAGTGATGATGGTGATTATGTTACGTAATATCATATGAATTATTGATAACATGGGTGATGAATAGGTCTCATGCTAGCGGAAGAACTAATGCTTGTAATGATGGTGAATAGGTTACATAATAGCAGCTGAATTAATTATAGCAAGAGTGATGAATAGGTTTCGTGATAGTGGATGAATTGGTGATAGCAAGGGTGATGAATATGTTTCGTAATAGGAGAAGAATTGATGATAGCAAAGCTACTGAATGTGTTTCATGATGGCAAATGATTTAGTGATAGTGATGATGATGTATAGGTTTCGTGATAGTGGATGAAATATTGATAGCAATGATGATGAAGAGATATCGTGATAGCAAAAGGATTAGTGATGATAATGACAATGAATAGGTTTCGTGATATCAGATAAATTACTGATTTTAATCGTTAATAGGTTTCCTAATAGTATATTCATCAGTGACGGTGATGACGATGAATAGGTTTCATGTCAGCAGATTATTTATTGAATATAATTTTCTCATATAGATTGACAAGTTTATAAATCATATAATTATGTGGAATATATATATATATATATATATATATATATATATATATATATATATATATATATATATATATATATATATATGTGTGTGTGTGTGTGTGTGTGTGTGTGTGTGTGTATAGATACACACACACACACACACACACACACACACACATATATATATATATATATATATATATATATATATATATATATATATATATATATATATATATATATATATATATATATATATATATATATATATATGTATATATATATATATATATATATATATATATATATATATATATATATATATATATATATATTAATATATATTCATATATATATACATATATATATTACACACACATATATATATATATATATATATATATATATATATATATATATATATATATATATATATATATATATATATATATATATATATATATATATATATATATTGTGTGTGTGTGTGTTCGTGTATGTATGTATTACTCCTTTAAACTTTACTTGGTGATGCTGATTGTAGATTCACTTCTCAGAAAACATTTTTTTTCTTTTCTTCTCTTCTTCTATTGCTAAAAAAAATTGGCTTATCAAGGTGATGAGGCTATCCTGAAGAAATATTTCAATTATGTCATTGTAACTTGTTATGAGTATTGTTCTCCTGTTTAGTGTTCAGCTCCTGACGCTCCTTCATTTATAGTGAAGAGCTTTAGATCGATTAGATTTTTAATCTTTGGCGCTATCATTCATTTAGTTCTTTATTCTAATTGTATTAGAATTTACATAATTTTAACCATTTTGTGTATTCAGATCTTCCCAGACTGTACCATCTTGTACATAGTAATAGTTATGATAGTATTTTTAATAGCCATTGTCTTCTCGATCATAAGGCATTCTATAGGTTTTAATCCAACGGTGACTAGCTTTAGTAATGTTCTAAATCATAGTGTTGAACCCGAGGAACTTCAAAATTTTAAACTTACAGTAAATGTTTTTGTGTTTAACTGGTTGCCATAAATCAACCTTCTTTGTCTATATATAACATATCTACTCTACTGTTATCGCTGACCCTAAAATATTGTATAATTTTACTCATTACCTCTCAAGTATAGTTTATGTATATTCTTATTGCTTTTCCTCTCTAGAATATTACCCTGCCAGAGCCCTTGACCTTTTAGCATCCTCACTTTCCAACTGAGGTTGTTGTTTAGCTAGAAATAATAACACACACACACACACACACACACACACACACACACACACATATATATATATATATATATATATATATATATATATATATATATATATATATATATATATATATATATATATATATATATATATATATATATATATATATACATATATATGTATATATATATATATATATATATATATATATATATATATATATATATATATATATATATTATATACATATATACATTTATATATATATATATATATATATATATATATATAT
This sequence comes from Palaemon carinicauda, assembly GCF_036898095.1. NCBI lineage: Eukaryota > Metazoa > Arthropoda > Malacostraca > Decapoda > Palaemonidae > Palaemon > Palaemon carinicauda. Next base: position 114,021,314 of record NC_090728.1, on the reverse strand, counting down.
ATATATATATGCATATATATATCCTATATACATATAGATCTATATATATATATAAATAAATATATATATATATATATATATATATATATATATATATATACATATATATATATATATATATATATATATATATATATATATATATATATATTTATATATTTATAAAATCTCAACTATTATAAGAAAATTAATTAAAATTACTTATAATGCAATACAAAAAATTGCGTAATGAAAACAAGTAGAAATTTATAAAAAGGTAATTAATAAACAGTATTTAAAAAGAACTCAAATTATATGCAATGCTTCTGAGGTAATCTTCCAATAAACGATTCTGGTAATTAGCAACAACATTGTAAATTCTTTGCTCTCTTCTTCCTACTTTGGTATTTTTTTTTTTTTTGGGGGGGGGGGGGTTTGCTCCTACGGTAAGTTGAGATATTCTTGTTTTGACGATTTGTTCTTCTCTTCTTAGAGCATCCAGAACATTACATAAATTTGAATGAGATCGAACTAATACACCAAATCGTCTATGCCATGCTTCAACTGAATTTAATGTACGAGCGTTACCTGCGAGTGTAAGTTCATAAACATTCCATTCATATACTGAAAATAATGGCTTGGACCGTCTTCCATTTCGTCTTTGAACCCCGTTTACAAAAGTATTGTCTATGTATTCAATAAACGGCAATGCATTTTCTGGTACTTCATGTTTTAAACACTGCATTCCTCTCGAGGAAGAATGGTTATTAAGCGAAATTCCTTTATACCAAATTAGTCATAAGGTAAAAGAAAATTCCCCCAAAAAATACTTAGCCGAATATGCTTTTAGACCAAAGTACTTTTAGACGAAAGTGCTTTTAGACTAAAGTGTTTTTCGACTAAAGTGCATTTAGACCAAAGTACTTTTAGACCAAAGTGCTTTTAGACTAAAGTGCCTTTAGACGAAAGTGCATTAGACGAAAGTGCTTTAGACGAAAGTGCTTTAGATGAAAGGGTCGTATCCCATATATATATATATATATATATATATATATATATATATATATATATATATATATATATATATATATATATATATATATATATATATATATATATATATATATATATATTTATATATATATATATATATTTATATATATGCATTTGTGTTGATAAAAAAGAGAGATAGAGAGAGATAAAATAGATCATGAATAAGTGACTGCTGTAATTATTCTAAATTCTCGCAACAGTGAACATCGCTGTATTCATTTCCATCCCGTTAGTTTCCGTAAATCTACATGGCTGTAATTCAGATACTAAATGTTTAAAATTCCCTCATGACCAACTCAAATCTATATCTTGGGAATCTTGTTATACACACCTACAAAGTGCTTTCATATGAAATAATGTATTTCACCTTTTGTAGTAGAGAGGTTCTCCTATTTGAAGTTGACATACTTTCTTTATAATTCACACCTTCAAGATCAGTTGACAACAGTTCTTTCACTCTAAGACTCTGAGGCGTAATGATTATCGTACCTTGCTAAATTTAGTTTCGTAATGGGAAATCCGTTATTTCGTATTTCCTTTGTGTGAAAACAGATCCAGATACTATGATCTTGTAACATGACGTTAATAGGTGAGGTGACATGAACTTTATGTCAAGGTTTTGATAGTCTATTGGGAACGTTCCTGCCTGGCAGTCAGTTGAACAGGAGTTTGAGTCACGCTCA
>NC_090728.1:114002099-114014599 GCF_036898095.1 Palaemon carinicauda | reverse complement strand
TGGTTCAATATGTCTAAGTGGCTGTATGTAAATCTTTTCACATACATATTTATATGATGTGGGGATGTGTATCTTCTTGAGTTTCAATGTATATTCATATGTATATCATGAACACACATTTATAAATTATATAAAATATATTGTTTATTTATGTACGTCTTTGAGTTTCAGTGTTTGCACACATACGGACACGCTCAGACAGACAGACAGGCAGACAGACAGACAGGCAGGCAGACATACACAGACATATACATATCAGTTTTTTCACATAAGACTAAATTATGCGTTACTATTATATATTATTCTCTATTTTTTCAGACAATATTTTCTATGTATCACTGACTATTTACTGTGGTATAAACATTGAGTGGTTGTCATATAATAAAAGCTAATGTAATAGTTGATTTTGTTTTTACTCCATTAGTTTCCAATGGTTTCTTGCATCTACATTTAACGACACTAATTTTTCTTCAAAGATGGAAAGTCTTCCCTTTAAGACATTACAGTAAAAACAGTATTTATCTCACGAGGTTCCATAACGGGTTCTTTAAAAGTTGCTAACTTCATCTGGGATCAGTCATTTGAAAACGTTACATTTGCATATCTTATCGCATCGCACATTTACATTCTCGCTTCCTTTTCGTGAGCAGTTGCACCACGAGTCATTAAAATGCCAGGACATGTTCACTGGCGAATCTTATATTCTCTCCTGATCACCTACCCTAATTCCTCGTTTCATTAACTCTAAGTCATATGACATAATAATGTAGAATAATATGTTGGGATTTTATTATTTTTATTATCATAATCATTCTATTATCACAATCATATGATGCTGAACATTAATTTGAATTACTCTCCAAGAATATCACTGCTATTGTTATAAGTGATAAAGAATTAAGAGGATAAACTAATGGCTAGTTCAAATTCAAAGTAAAACAGATTTCCTCAAATGTGGGTGATTGAAATATGTTTTAAGCGCATTACCTGATAACAGAAAGTAGATTTTATCAGAAGCTTTTTATGGTAATGTACTATAGATAGTTTTTGATGTACAAAGTCACTATTAGTAAGTCTCTATTGGATATTTAGATATTTTTCACTATCGTTGTTCATGTGTGTTGTGTGTGTGTGTATGGGAGAGAGAGAGAGAGAGAGAGAGAGAGAGAGAGAGAGAGAGAGAGAGAGAGAGAGAGAGAGAGAGAGAGAGAGAGAATTACTTAGCTTCTTTATGATCAGTACTCCAATATATCCTATAATCTACATTTGAAACTCTATCTTCAATTATCAAAACAATTGATAAGCTATTTTTCGGATGTTTTTCACCACTCAGGATTATATCATACCCAGAATCTTCCAACTGAAAACAGTCTGGAATTTCGAAATGTTGCTAGCGTTCTTATCTTAATCGAGAAGAAATTTTATAAGAATATGGATAATTACATTTAGATTAAAGTATGAGCATATACCATCACCTTGTACACTCTAAAGCATATCTAGATCCATGTGCTTTTGATAGAAATCTCTGTAAGAAAGGAAAAGGAATTTATTTTGAAAACAAAAACATCAGACGCGAGATGATATGAGCTATATTGAACAGCTTGGAATATCATCATCGATTTTCTCTGATGTACGAGTGAAGACATAATTCAGTCGCTAAAGCTATTATAACTTAGTGATCATTGAATAGTTTGTTCTTCCTAATTTACACAGAAATGATTCATTAAAGAGCTTGTAACATTATAAGTACCACCATCCCTAAAGATATAAAAGATTCATTAGCTATACTTTGTTACATGGAAGCATTGCAAACAAAACTTTCTTAACATTAATGGGGATATCATATAGGTCTGTGAAGAAAAGGTTTATTTCCCAGAATCATGTAATACAGTGATGATACCTACGGAAATTATATTTGATAGTCAACCTCAAAGCACGCAGTCTAAAGAACTCCTTGATCCTTCCATATAACTTTCAAATCTAGGAACTTCAATCCATCGCAATTACTGTAATATGAATGGTATAATTTACAAAGCAAAATATTTTACTTCCAAGCTAGTAACCATTAGCTATCTAAGAATACAAAAATAAGAATGAGGTAAAGTTCCCTGTAGAAGTACAGAATACCCAAAACGAAAGTTTTATGCTCACTTTTACGAAAAGGAAAAAAAAAATCTCAATAACCAAACATTAAAAGCCTATGTAAGTAATCAATAACAAATATACACACACACACACACACACACACACACACACACACACATATATATATATATATATATATATATATATATATATATATATATATATATATATATATATATATATATATATATGTGTGTGTGTGTGTGTGTGTGTCTGTGTCTGTGTATGTGTATATATATATATACATATATATATATATATATATATATATATATATATATATATATATATATATATATATATATATATATATGTGTGTGTGTGTGTGTGTGTGTGTGTATATATATATATATATATATATATATATATATATGTTTGTTAACCAAGTGATAAACGGACTGGAATTAATTAGCATTTGAAATACGTTATTGATACCTACCCGTTTTCTTTGCACATACAAGCTATCAGGGAATGTCTATATTAAATATCCTTAATTAATGTCCCAATGATCACCTTCTTAGAAATCTTGAATAATGCTCTACTTGCTGCAAACAGCATTCAAATAATTCTTTGCTGCAGCTACAAACAAAAATCACAAAATATGTTGAGCTAAAGTGAAACACTTCCCTTCTAAAGAAGTAACTGGAGAAATATATTCACATCTTTTCCACTTAGATTACTAAATACTATTATCAGTATAATGTCATTGAATTAGAAATGTCATAAGATGAAAACTATCAAGAAAAGTGCCTTATTAAATATTGAAAACAAGCCTTGAGGATAAGATCGACCCATAGTGTAATGACGATCCATCGTTACAATGATCCATGCCTTCAACTGCCTTCAGTCCGGGGAGAAGGATAAGAAAAGCAAGACATTGACCAAGATATCCTATATTGTTATATCTCTTCATAGTCAAATGGTGCACAACGTCAATTAATTTCAAAGTGTCTCCTACGACAGTTATAAAAAAGTATTGCTTAAAATACTAAACGCTTAATTTGAGAATAACTGTCTGAATATGTTCTTCACAACCATTTTGTCAATTTGTATATTCCTGAGTTATTCAAAATCTATTCAAAGCAACTTTTCTACATTGATTAAAGTTCATCTTATCGTATCATTTAACGGTGCATGACATACAGTGTAATTCATCAATAATTACTTTTATTACCCTCATTCATATGTTGAAATAAGTTACTTTCTTATTTAGACTTATACATCAGTCGTTATATTTCAGTTGACCTGATTACATAATATGATTACCCAAGACTCAATGAGCATCCCAAGTTGTAACACAGTACTTAAAAAAGGTTTCTATAATACAAAAGGTGATAACTCGGTTAAGATTAAACGCTTATGGGAACAGTTGGTCAATTAATCATAGCCAGGGATAGTTGATATAGGATTTAGTTAAGGAGGTTTAAGCTGGGTAGGCTTACAGCCCTACACACATGCGAACAGAACATCGTAACTTAACTGCCGATGGGTAACAAAAACGCCGATGTGAATGGGACTTTGTAACGTCACTGCACCGAGTTCACTACCGGCTCACTATTATATGCTGCTCATAAAGGCTCAAGCCTTTGATATTTCTTTCAGTAATTCTAAATGTTTCTTTTATATTGTTTTCAGTTGATGTCTTTTCTTGATTTTTTAATGGAAATAATATCCTGAAATAGCACAACGTATTCTTAATAAAGATGAATGTTTGTATAATGTAGAATATAATTTTTGTCCTTGTATAGTGTGGTATATTTTTCGTGTCTTCGCGGAAGATATAGGCATACCCAATTTTCTTTATTCTGTGATGGAACACGGAGTAGTATTCTCAAACCAAAATGGATTTTGCTTTTGCTTCAAAGATCTCTTTTCTAATCTTCCAGAAACTCTTTTTCTTATTTGCCCTTAGTCTCTTACCTATGAGCAAATGAACATATTTAGATTAAAATAATATTGCATAGTTATCAGTAGAGTTTCGAAAGAGTATCTACTTATTTTTTTTTCTTTTTTTTTTTTGGTTTGTTCTTACAAATATAAAAGTTTTGTTTTCAGAAACATTGTACATTTCAAAATGTTAAATCCATTTTTTAAAAAGCATTGCCTTCATTCGTCCATTCCTTACATAATAATCCTTTATATTAAAAAAATAAAGATAAATCGTCTTTATTTCTGAAAAGTCTCTCTTTCCCTCTTCACTATCTTTCACTCCATTTTATACGTACTATATTGGTCCCTTTCCCGATGAGATTTAGATGAAAGCTCTCCTTCTTCCACGTAGTTTCGTAGCGCCCACCAAACTGCCAGTTAAATCTGTTCAGCAAGAATGAATAACCTGATGCTTTTAGAGTTCGCCTTTAAAACCACTAAGCGTTGGAACCCGTTTACAAAAGTCTCACTCCCCCAAAGAAATAGACCAATCTTATCCTATAGGTTGAACTTCCATTCGACAAATGATTTTTTTTTTTCTTGTATAAACCCTAGCTAGAAAATGATAATGTACAGCCAATTCATCGGATCTTTAAAAGGTAGCCAAATAAATTCTTTTACATACTAATGTCAAGATCAATATATAAAGCAATACATTTTTCTATTGATATATATTCTGTTGTATGAAAAAAAAACTCAGTTTCTCATACAAAAAGTAATAATGTCAGTTTCATATACACCAGAGATTAAAAAAAAATACTAATAAAAACTAAAATTTTAAGTGATATCTACGAAAAAGAGATATTGTAAACATTATTTCAAGTTTCCCCAAAAAGCATAAATCCTTAGATAGGATTTCTAATTACCATTATTTCGAAAGATTGCTAATATAGAAAGTTAATTCGTTTACTTCATTTTCCTTCCTACATTTCCTCTTCCTTCACCCTCTGTTACTCCGATTGTCTCTGGGAGAAAAATAACTTTTGGCAAATATATTAAAAAAAAAAAAAATATAGGATTTTAGTTTGCCCTTCCGTTTTTACTCTATTTTTCAATGCATTGTTTGGAGACAATTTTAGCTGTACACTCAGAATTCTTCGTTTTGACAATTTTGGCTGTAAGCAGTGGAATCCGAATTAAATTCATCAATTACAATTTTTATCAATGATGTTTGATTCAGTTAAAGAATTTGAGGCACATTGATTAACTGTCCTGAGAGTTGTCCTGAAAAAGTAGAAATATTTTTTTTTCCTTTTTTTTTTTAAATTACTACATTGAAGAATATAAATCTAGAATACGCAAGCAGTTCAGCGTACTAAATGCGACGAAAACAGGATTCATTGAAATGCAACATTAATGTAAAGTATCAACAAATGTAACCAGAAGTAAACTTTAAGAAAAATAGAGGCATAAGAGGTATTATGGCTTTCACGTTTTGACATTTTTATCAGCAACTCAAGAGCAGTAGACTGTGAACGTTTCAGACACCAGACGAAAGACTTGTTCACTTACTACTATAATATTTTTTTTTCCTTGACATAGAACAGAACACATGACGATGCAGGAATTAACTTGAAGCAGAAGGAGTTTAATGCTATTAATATTACTATTTGTACAACATAGCCACTTGAAAAGGCTTAGTGTCCAAAAAAATATAATTTTAGATTCAGATACTCATTTATTACGTTATTACTTATGAAGTGAAAATGTAGGTCAACGGATCAGAATTTCTTACAAAAGAGAGTAATCCGGTGCTGCAGAAATTAAGGATTTTAATACTTACATTATAAAGGCACACATAACGCTCAATGCGAAAATTATTTTTGTGTAAAAGCGTAATTGTCCATAAATGTTAACAAATAAACATATTAATTAATCTGCTTAATTTGTGTACTGCTTGATGATTGCGTGAAATAAAACATTTCTCATTGCGGTACTTAATACTTTTACGAAATAGGAACTTTTAGAATATATTAACCGAACCCTCTATAATAAACGGGTGTAAGGCAATTAAATTTTATTTTGTTAATAACAGATGAATATAAAGCAGTGTCTGAGAATAATCATATAGTAATTTTCCTTTAAACTAGAAAATATAATAAATTGCATCAAAACAGGTTTATGTAAAATTCCATTAAACATATAAAAAGAGCCTCCATCATTTTATAGGGAGAAAGATTATACCGAAGAGAGATTAATTGTGTCATTCGTTTGTATATTTCACAAACATTTAGAGATGGAATCCTCTTATTTCCAATAGTAAATAAAAAATATTCAATTGCCTAAAACATATTTGACAGCTTTGTTCTCAAATCCTAGGTTTATTTCAGGCTACAGATTGAGGGCTTAATCAGATTTAAGTGTAAAACGAATAAAAAATATGCTATTGAAACCTCGGATTACAAGATAATGCCCTCTGATGACTGGGATAAAATTATTGAAAGAAAAAATTAATATACTGCTTAATTCAGGATGAGCAGTCACAATTCACAATGCAAGCGACATTAAATGCAATCAGTCCCCTATAACACACACACACAGACACACACACACACACACACACATATATATATATATATATATATATATATATATATATATATAATATATATATATATATATATATATATATATATATGTATTATATGTATATATATATACTATATATATATATATATATATAATATATATATATATATATATATATATATATATATGTATATATATATATATATATATATATATATATATATATATATATATATATACATATATATATATATATATATATATATATATATATATATATATATATATATATATATATATATATATACACACAACCAAATATTTATCAATGAGTTTATTATTATAAGAAATAACGCATTACCTCATAACAGAAAGTAGGTTTTATCAGAAGCTTTTTATGAAAAGGTATTGCATATAATTTTTGATGTACAAAGTCATGATTACTAAGTGTCTATTGGATATTTAGATATTTCCCACTATGTGTGTTGTAGGAGAGAGAGAGAGAGAGAGAGGAGAGAGAGAGAGAGAGAGAGAGAGAGAGAGAGAGAGAGAGAGAGAGAGAGAGAGAGAAATTACTTATCGTCTTTATGATCAGTAGTCTACTATATCCTTTAATATAAATTGAAAAATCTATCTTCATCTTTTCAAAACATTTAATCAGGTATTTTACGGATTAGTTTTTTCTCCACTTGGGATAAAGTCATATCCAGAATTTTCCAAATGTCAACATTCTGGAAATTCAAAATATTGCTAATGTTCTTATCTTTATCACGAAGAAATCTTATAAGAATAGGGATAATTACGTTTAGATTAAAGTATGAGCATATACCACCACCTTGTACACTCTAAAGCATATCCAGATCCATGTGCTTTTGATAGAAATCTCCGTAGAAAAGGAAAAGGAAGTTATTTTGAAAACAAAAACATCAGACGCTAGATAATATGAGCTATATTGAACAGCTGATATATCATCATCTTCTATTTTCTCTGATGTACGAGTGAAGACATAGTTCAGTCGCTAAAGCGGTTATAACTTTGCGATCATTGAATAGTGTGTTCATTCCTAATTGACATAGAAATATATCGTTGAAGACTGTGAAATATTATAAGTACTGTACCCTCATCGCTAAAGATATAAGAAGTTTGCGAGCTATGCTTTATTACTTGAATCATTACGATTTTTTTTTTTTTTTTTTTTTTTTTTTTTTTTTTTTTTTACATTAATGGAAATATAAAGACCCGTGAAAAAAAAAATTATTATTGCCTAGAATCATGAAATACAGTGATAATCACATATGAAAATTACATTTGTTGGTTAACCTCATAGAACACGGTCTAAAGAACTCCTTGATCCTTTCATGTAACTTCCAAATCTAGCAATTCCATTGCAATTACTGTAATAAGAAAAGCATAATTTGCATAGTAAAATATTTTGCTTCCAGGCTAGTAACCATTAGCTATCTAAGAGTACAAAAAAGAAAATACTGTAAAATCCGCTGTTGAAGTACAGAACACCTGAAACCATATTTTATGCTCGCTTGTATGAAAAAGGTAAAAGGAATTTCGATAACCAAACATTAAAAGCCTACATAGGTTATCAAGAACGGAAAATATATATAACAAATATGTTAGTTAACCAAGTGAAAAACAGACTGGAATTGACTATCTTTCGAAATGTGTTTTTAATACATACTCTTTTTTTTTGGGAAAAACTAGCTATTAGTGAATATCTCTATATTAAATATAATTGATTATTGTTTTAAAGATAACCTACTTTGAATTCTTGAATGATGCTGTACTTGTTGCAAAGAGCATTCAAATAATTCTTTGCGGCAGCTACAAACAAAAATCATAGAGCATGTTGATCTTAAGTGAAACAATTTCCATTTAAAGAAGTGACTTGAGGAACACATTCAGGCCTTCTCCATTTAGTTTACCAATGCTGAATATTATCAATATAATGTCTTTCATTAGAAATGCCATAAGATGAAAAGCCTCAGGACAAGTGCCATAATATAAAAAAAAAAAAAAAAAACTTGAGTGTATTGACGATCTATCATTGCAAAGGTCCATGCATTCAACTGCCTTTAGTCTGGAGAAAGGATAAGAATTGCAAGACATTGACCAAGTTATCCTGTATTGTTACAGCTTATCTTTAGTAAAGATGACTGTTTGTATCCTGCAGAATATCATATATATACTTGATTTTGTAACCTATAAGACTTTAAGAATAGTCTGGAATATGTCTTTCTAAGCTTATTAATCCCTTTTAATATTTTTATTTATCATTTCAAACGTCTATGTTACATTCTTACTTACTCACGGTATATTTTTAGTGTCTTCTTGGAAGATATAGGCCTACACACTTTTCTTTATCCTGTGATGGAACACATAATTTTGTTCTTAAACCAAAATGGATTTTGCTTTTGTTTCAAAGTCCTATTTTTAATTTTTTTCTAATCTTCCAGAAACTATTTTTCTCATTTGCATTGAGTCTCTTACTTATGATCTAGTGAACACGTTTAGATGGAAATAAACTACGATGGGTAACAAAAACATTGTGGATGGAATTTTTTAACGTCACTGTGTCGAGTTCATTACCAGTCCACCATTATATACTCCCCTTAAATGCTCAAGCCTTTGATATTTCTCTTAACAATTAAAAATTTTTGTTCTACATTATTTTCAGTTGAGTCAATACCTAATTTCTTAACTGAAACAATATCACAAAATAGTACAGCTTATCTTTAGTAAAGATGACTGTTTGTATCCTGCAGAATATCAAATATATACTTGATTCTGTCACCTTTAAGACTTTATGAATAGTCTGGAATATGTCTTTCCAAGCTTATTTGTCCCTTTTAGTATTTTTATTTATCTTCTTAAATTTCTGTTACATTCTTACTTGCCCACGGTATATTTTTAGTGTCCTCTTGGAAGATATAGGACTATACAATTTTCTTTATTCTGTGATGGAACACAAAATAGTGTTCTCAAACCAAAATGGATTCTGCTTTTGCTTCAAAGATCTTTTTTTTCTAATCTTCCAGAAACATTTTTTTCATTTGCATTCAGTCTCTTGCTGTAGATCTAGTGAACATATTTAGATGGAAGTAAAATTACATTGATATGAGTGGAGTTTCAAATGAGTATCTATTTATTTCTTTGTTTATTTTTAGAAAAATCATATTTTTTCAGATACATTGTACATTCCAAGATGTAAAATCTATTTTCAAAAAATGCCTTAATTCACACTTTCCTTACATGATAATCCTTTACAATAACAAAATAAATAAATCACTAAAGAAATCGCCTATATTTCTGAAAAGTCACTCTTTCACTCTTCCCTATCTTTCACTCAATTTTATATGTATCATAATGGTCACTTTTCCGATGAGATTTAGATGAAAGCTCTCCTTTTCCCTCGTAGCTTCGTGGCACCCACCAAACTACCAGTTAAATCTCTTCAGCGAGAATGAATAACCTGATGCTTTTAAAGTTCGCCTTTAAAACCACTAAGCGTTGGAACCCGTTCACAAAAATCTCACTTCCTCAAAGATATAGACTGATCATATCCTATCGGGTCAAGTTCTATTTTACACGTTTTTTTTTTTTTTTTTTTTTTTTTTTTCTTTTCTTTTTATAAACCCAAGCTAGATAATGACATCGTAAAGCCAATCCATCAGATCTTCGCATTTAAAAGAAGCTAAATAGATTTTTTACATACTAATGTTGATGTCAATGATATATATAAATTGATGTTTATTCTGCTGTATAAAAAAAAATATCAGCTTCTCAAACACATAGTATTAATAGCAGTTCCATATACACAAGACATTGAAGATTTCACTGTTTTAAACGCTAACAGTATAGATATATTATTGAACAAAATAAGGTGATAAAGATAAAAATAAAATATCAGTGATATCTACAAAAACAGATATTAAAAACATATGATTTCAAGTTTTCCCAGAAAGCATATCGCCCTAGATATGATTTCCAGTTACAATTTCTCCCAGCCTAAAAAAAAAAAAAAAAAAAAAAAAAAAAAAAAAAATCCCATAACGGTAGATTGCTAATATGAAAAGTTAAAACGCTTCCTGTATTTCCTCCTCCTTCACCCTCTGCTATTTCAAGTTTCTGTGGGAGAAAAATAACTTTTGGCGAACATATCAAAGAAAATTATATGAATTTTAGTTTGCCCCTCCGTTTTTATTCTTCAGTTTTCAAGGCATTATTTGTAGAGAATTTTAGCTGCACATTTAGTATTCCTCGTTTATAAAATTTTGGCTATAAGCAGTGAAATCCCCCCCAAAAATAATCAACTACACATATCATCCAATAATGTTGGATTCAGTTAAAGAATTTGAGGTAAGCTGATTAACTCTCAAGAGAGTTGTCCTACAAAGGGTTCCTTTTTTTTTTTTTTTTTTTTTTTTTTTTTTTTTTTTTTTTTTTTTTTTTTTTTTTTTTTAATGTCTATGTTGAAGGATGTAAATCTTAGACATACAATTAATTCAGCGTAATGTAAAATGAGATGAAAATAAGGACTTGCTGAAATGAAACATAAAAGTGAAATATCAATATTTGTAACCAGAAGCAAACTTTAAGAAATGAGACAAAGTGTATTAAGGTGTTAACGTTTGCAATTTTTATCAGCAACTCAAGAGCAGTAGACTAGGAACGTTTCAGACGCCAGACGAAGGACTCTTTCACTTACAACTTAAACAAAATTTTTCTTGACAGAGAACAGAAAACTTCACGATACTGACTTTAATTTGAAGAAGAAAAAGTCTAATGATATTATTTTCGCTATTTCTAAAACAGAACCACTGGCAAAAGCTTAGTATATGGGAAATAATTTAAGATCCTCATTCATTATTACTTCTGAACTTAAAATGTAGATCATCAGATCTGAATTGCTTACAAAAGAGAATAATCCAGTGCAGCAGAGATAGAGGATTTCAATACTTAGTATGAACATTTATTCATAGTTTCAAATCATTAAATAGCTTGAAATTATAAATGTACAACAAGAGGCCGTTCAAGTAAAGGTTAAAAAAGCATAAGTGTCTATAATTGTCAAACATTATAGTGGCATATGTAACGCTCATTGCAAACAATTGTTTGTGTAAATGTTTCCTCTATACGTAATTTTCTATAAAATGTTAACGAATAAACATATCAATTAATACGCTTTTTCATGCATTGCTGACTAATTGTGTAATAGAAACATTTCTTATTGCGGTACTTAATTCCTTCAGAATATATTAACGGAATCCTTCAAAATAAACGGGTGTAAGACTTAAATTTATACTGTTAATAACAGATAAATATAAAGCAGTGTCTGAGAGTTATCTTATAGTACCTTTCCCTTAAACTAGAATATATTATTATATCCTGTACTTTAGAAATGCTTCAGTGACAGCTACAATAAATTGTATCAATACAGGTTTTTACAAAATTGCATATACATATGAAAAGACCTGCCATCAATTTATAGGAGAAAGATTAAGCGGAAGAGAAATTCTTTTTGTCATTCATTTATATATTTCACAAACATTTAGAGAGGGAATTCTCTTATTTTCAACAGTAAATAAAAAATATCCAATTGCCTATAACATATTTGACAGATTTGTTCTCAAATCCTAAGTTTATTTCAGTTTACAGATTAAGGGCTTAATCAGATTTAAGTGCAAAACGAATAAACATATACTATTGAAACCTCAGATTACAGCAATGCCCACAGATAACTGGGAAAAAAATATCAAAAGGAAAAATTCATATAAGTGCTTAATTCAGGATGAGCAGTCACAATGCACGCGATACTAATGCAATTAGACCCCAAACATATATTTATACACAAATTTTTATCACCGAGTTTATAATTATACGAA
>NC_090728.1:113957099-113989599 GCF_036898095.1 Palaemon carinicauda | reverse complement strand
TTCTCTCCTGATCCCCTACCCTAATTCCTCGTTTCATTATCTCTAAGACATATGATATACTAATATATGCTTATATGTTGGGGATGTTATTATTGTTTTTATCATTATTATCATTATTATTCTAATTTCGCAATCATATGATGCTGAATATTATAATGAATTACCCTCCAATAATACTACTGCTATTGTTAGAAGTAATAAAAGAATTAAGATAAAAAAATAACTATTGAAATTCAAAGTAAACCAGATTTCCTCAAATGTGGGGGAAATTAAAATCCGTCTTAAGCGCATTAACTGACAACAGAAAGTAGGTTTTACCAGAAGCCTTTTATGGTAATGTATTACATATAATTTTTGATGTACAAAGTCACGATTAGTAAGTGTCTATTGAATATTTAGATATTTCCCACTATCGTTCTGCGTGTGTGTTGTGCGTGAGAGAGAGAGAGAGAGAGAGAGAGAGAGAGAGAGAGAGAGAGAGAGAGAGAGAGAGAGAGAGAGAGAAATTACTTAGCTTCTTCATGATCAGTACTCCAGTATATCCAATTATTTATATTGAAAACTCTTTCATCATTTCTCAAAACATTAAATCAGCTATTTTTTGGATTAGTTTTTTCTCCACTTAGGATTAAATCATATCTACAATTTTCCAGCTGACAGCAGTCAGGAATATCGTAATATCGAGCTAATATCGTTATCTTTATCGTGAAGAGAAATCATAGGAGTATGGACGATTACATTTAAATTAAAGTATGAGGGAATACAAAATTAAGTCCACTACATTGTAAATTATAATGCATATCCTGATACAGTTGCTTTTGATGGAAATCTCCGTAGAAAAGGAAAAGGAAAAGGAAGTTATCCTAAAAACTTAAACATCAGACGCTAGATGATATGAGCTATATTGAACAGCATGGAATGTCATCATATGCTATTTTTTGTGTGTACGAGTGAAGGCCTAGTTCAGTCACTAAAGTGGTCATAACTTGCAATCATTGACTAGTTTGGTAATTCCTAATTGACAGAGAACATTTTCGTTAGAGACTTTGTATCATTATAAATACCATCATCTCTAAAGATGTAAGGAGTTTAGGAGCAATACTTGGCCGCATTACGAACAATCTTTTTTTTTTAACATTAATGGGAATATAAAGATCTGTGAAAAATTCATGAAATATAGTGATAATATCTATGGTAATTATATTTGAGAGTCAACCTCATAACACGCAGTCTAAAGAACTCTTTGATCCTTTCATATAACTTTCAAATCTAGCAACTCAGTTCCATTGCAATTACTGTAATAAGAATAGCATAATTTACACAGTGAAATAATTTACTTCCAATCTAGTAACCATTAGCTATATAAGAATAGAGAAACGAAAATAGGGTAAAGTCTCCTATAAAACACAAAACACCAGAAAGTATAGTTCTATGATCACTTGTATGAAAAGGGAGAAAAAGAAAGTCGATAACCAAACAATAAAAGCCTATATAGGTGATCAAGAACGGAAACTTTTTATAAAAATAGTTAACCAAGTGAAAAACACACTGGAATTAATTATCATTTGAAATATGTTTTAATACATACTCGTATTCTTTGGCCATAGTGGCTATCAGGGAACGTTTCTATCTTATTTCTCTCTCTCTCTGTATTCATTTTTTCCCCAAGTTTTTAAAATATTTCTGTGTAACTTTTATTATAATGGTGTTACTACTCTTGAAATATTTTTTCATTATTAATTATTTCTCTTCTAGTTTTTTTATTCCCTTTCTTCACTTGGGCTTATGGCATCTTGCTTTTCCAACTAAGTTTTAGCTTGGGAAGCAATGATCATAATAATAATAATATCCTAAAGATCACCTACTTAAACATCTGGAATAATGCTGTACTTGTTGCAAACAGCATTCAAATAATTCTTTGAGACTGTTACAAACAAAAATCATAATTTATGTTGAGCCTAAGTGAAACACTTTCCATCTAAAGAAGTAACGGGAGAAATCCATTTAGATCTTCTCCACTTAGATTACCAGTGTTAACTATTTTCAATATAATGTCTTTCGATTAAAAATGCCTTAAGGCCCGGTCATACCGCCCGAACGTTGCTGAAGCGTTCCTTGAACGGTAGGGAGGTGGACCAAACCCTCAAAAATTTTATTTGACGTTTCTACGTTCGGTCTTTATTAAGCTGATGAACGCAGCAAATCCTTGCATATTTCCTGAGTTTTCTTACACCTCTATTATGGAAGTTGATGATATATGCAATAAGGGTAGTGGTATACAGGATGTTGAAAAGCCTAGCGGAGTGATATTACAGTCACCGACCTGTAAAACATAATAACAAAGTAAAGTAAAAATTACGTTTTTTTTTTTTTTTTTTTTTAAGTTTATTAAAGAAAACAAAAGGGCCACTAAAACTTTTTGCCATCCTGTATACTAATGCCTTTATTACATGAATTAACAACTTCCATAGTAGAGGTGAAAGAAAACCCAGGAAATATGCGAGGATTTGCTATGTTCAACAGCATGATAAATTAGATTTTCGAGGGTTTGGTCCACCTCCCTACCGTTCAGGGAACGCTCCAGCAACGTTCGGGCGGTATGACCAGGACTTTAAGATGAAACGTACAAGGAAAGGTGCCATTAGATTAAAAACATACCTTTGGGATAAGATCGAACCATAGTGCATTGACGATCTATCATTGCAATGAGACATGCATTCCACTGCCTTTAGTCTGTGTGAGTGATAAGAAAAGTACGACATTGGCCAAGATATCGAATATTGTTACATCTCTTCATAGTCAAATGTTGCGCAACGTCAATTAATTTCAAAGTGCCTCCTAAGACAGTTATGCAAAAACCATAGCTTAAAATACTAAACGCGTAATTTAAAAATAATTGTCTGAATATATTGTTTACACGCATTTTGTCAATTTGCATATTCCTCAGCTACTCAAAATCTATTCAAAGAAATTTTTCTATATTGAACAAAGCTCATCTTTTCGTATTTTCTACGGTACAGAAAATATGATGTAAATCTTCAATAAATA
Source organism: Palaemon carinicauda (assembly GCF_036898095.1). NCBI lineage: Eukaryota > Metazoa > Arthropoda > Malacostraca > Decapoda > Palaemonidae > Palaemon > Palaemon carinicauda. The sequence continues at coordinate 113,986,551 of NC_090728.1, read as the reverse complement.
CTTTTATTACATTCATTCATATGTTGAAATAAGTTTCTTGTCTTTTTCGATCGATTACTATTCGTTACCTTTCAGTTTATCTTATAGTCTTCTGCATATGGTTCAAGTATTACATAACATGATTACCCAAGACTCTATGACCATTTATAGTTGTAACACAGTACTTAACAAAAGTTTCTCTGATACTAGAGGGGATAACTCGGTTAAGATGAAACGTTTATGAGAAGAGTTACTTAATTAATCATAACCAGGGATAGTGGATATAGGATGGAATTAACGAGGTCTAGGCTGGGTAGGCTTAGAGCCCAACACACATGTGAACAGAACATCGTAACTCAACTCCAATGGGTAACAAAATCGTCAATGTGGATGAGACTTTGTAAAATCATTGTGTATCATATGCTGCCTAGTGATTAATAATTTTTGTTTTACGTTATTTTCATTTAGAGTCATTACTTAATTTCTTAACGGAAATAATATCATAGAATAGCATAACGTATCCTTAATAAGGATGACTGTTTGTATCCTGCAGAATACTATATTTGTCCTTGATTTTGGCACCTTTAAGACTTTAAGAATGGTTTGGCATATGGCTTTGCAAGCTTAATTATCCCTTTTTTTAGTTTCCTTTATCTTTATAAACTTTTTTTTTTAAATTTTTACTCACCCACGGTATATTTTTAGTGTCTTCGAGGAAGAGAGAGGCCTACCAACTTTTTTTTTTTTAAATCTGTGATGGAACACGCATTAGTGTTCTCAAACCGAAATGGATTCTATTTTTGCTTCAAAGGTCGTTTTTTTTTTCTAGTCTTCCTGAAACTTATTTTCTAATTTGACCTTAGTCTCTTACCTATGATCATGAAAACATATTTAGATGGAAATAGTATTGCATAGTTAAAAGTAGAGTTTCAAAAGAGTATCTACTTATTTTTCTGTTTATTTTTACAAATACAAGTTTTATGAAACATTGTATATTCAAAAATTTAAAACCTATTTTTTGAAAATGCATTGCCTTCATTCATCCTTTCCTTTCATGATAGTCCTTTACAATAAATAAAAAAAAATAAAAATAAATCGTATATATTTCAGAAAACATTCTCTCTCCCTCTTCACTATCTTTTACTCCATTTTATACGTATTATATTGGTCCCTTTTCGGATGAGATTTAGATGAAAGCTCAACTTCTTCCACGTAGCTTTGGAGAGCCCACCAAACTACCAGTTAAATCTCTTAAGCTAAAATGAATAACCTGATGCTTTTAAGGTTCTCCTTTAAAACTAGAAAGTGTTGGAACCCGTTGGATCTTGTTTAAAAAATAAGATACTAGAAATAATAAAAAAAAATCAGTGACATTTACGAAAAACAGATATTAAAAACATAGGATTTAAATTTTATCCAGAAAGCATATCGCCTTGGATATGGTTTTAAATTACCATTTCTCCCTGCCTGGAAAAAAAAAAAAGAAAAAAAAAATCCCGTTTCCCAAGGACTGCTGATATGAAAAGTTAAATTGTTGACTTGATTTTCCTTCCTGTATTTCTTCTTCCTTCACCCTCTGCTACTTCGAGTTTCACTGGGAGAAAAATAACTTTTGGCAAATATATGAGATAAAAATATGAAAATTTTAGTTTCCCCTTCCGTTTTTATTCTTTGGTTTTCAAGGAATTATTTGTAAACAATTTTATCTGTACATTTAGTATTCCTCGTTTCTACAATTTTGGCTATAAGCAGTAAAATTTCCCCAAAAATTTAATTACATATATCAATAATATTGGATTCGAGGTACCCTAATTAACTCTCATGAGAGTTGTCCTAGAGAGTCCCATTTTTTTTTTTTATCAATTTCTATATTGAAGGATGTAAATCTTAGACATACAACTAGTTCAACGTACTGTAAAATGAGATAAAAATAAGGAATAGTTGAAATGAAATATGAATGTAAAATATTAATCATTGTAACCAAAAACAAACATTAGAGAAAAAAAAGCCATAAAATGTATTATGGTGTTTACGTTTTGCCATTTTCATCAGCAAATCCACAGCAGTACTTTGTGAATGTTTCAGACACCAGAAGAAAGACTCTTTCACTTACTACTTAAATATATTTGTTTTCTTGACATAGAACAGAACACATCACGATAGTGACTTTAATCTGAAGGAGAAAAAGTTTAATGTTACTATTTTTGCTATTCCTGAAACAGGACCACTGGCAAAAGTTTAGTGTATGGAAAATAATTTAAGATCCTCATTCATTATTACTTAAGAACTTGAAATTTAGGTCATCAGATCTCTATTACTTGCAAAAGAGAATAATGCAGTGCAGAAGAAATTGAGGATTTTTTTATATAGTGTCAAATCATTAAATAGCTTGCAATTAGAATTATAAAACAAGAGATCGTTCAAGTAAAGGTTACAAAACCAAAAGTGTCTATAACTGTCAAACATTATAGTGGCATACGTAACGCTCATTGCGAACAATTGTTTGTGTAAATATTACCATTATGAGTAATTTTCTATAAAATGTTAACGTATATACATATTTATTTATCCGTTTATGAACTTATGAACTTAAAATGTAGGTCATCAGATCTGAAATGCTTACAAAGGAGAGTAATCCAGTGCAGCAGAAATAGTGGATTTCAATATTGAGTAAAATTTTTTGTTTATAATTTCAAATCATAAAATAGCTTGAATTTATTAATGTAGAACAATAGGCCGCTCAAGTAAAGGTTAAAAAATCAAAATTGTCTATAATTGTCAAACATTATAATGGCATATGTAACGCTCATTGCAAACAATTGTTTGTTTAAATGTTTCCGCTTTGCGTAATTTCCTATAAAATGTTAAAGAATAAACATATCAATTAATATTCTTTTTTATGCATTGATGAATGTTTGTGTAATGGAAACATTTCTTATTGCAGTACTCAATTCCTTTAGAAAATAGGAACCTTAAGAATATATTAACCGAACCCTTTAAAATAAACCGGTGTAAGACTATTTAATTTTATATTGTTAATAACAGATGAATATAGAGCAGTGCCTGAGAGTAATCTTATAGTACTTTTCCCTTAAACTAGACAATAATATGATATCCTGTACCTTAGAAATGCTTCAGTGACAGCTACAATAAATTGTACCAATAGAGGATTTCGTAAAATTACATATACATATAAAAAGATCTTCCATCATTTTACAGGAGGAAAGAATATACGGAAGACAAATTAATTCTTGCATTCATTTATATATTTCGCAAATATTTAGAAATGGAATCCTCTTATTTTCAACGTTAAATAAAAAAAATATTCAATTGCCTAAAACATATTTGACAGATTTTTTCTCAAATCCTAAGTTTATTTCAGTTTATAGAAAAAGGGCTTAATCAGATTCAAGTGTAAAACAAATCAAACATATGCCATTGAAACCTCGGATTTTAGTAATGCCCTCTGATAACTAGTATAAAATTATCAAAAGGAAAAATGAATATACGTGCTTAATTTAGGATGAGCAGTCACAATGCAAGCGACATGAAATACAATTAGACCCCAAACATATATTTATACACAAATTTTCATCACCGAGTTTATTATTATACGAAATAACGTCATTTCATCGAATTCATTGAGCAGAAAAATTTTATAAAATGACCCCAACAGATTTGAATCCTCCCCAAAGTAGGATATTGTGTTAATTGTTCCCCTCAATCAGAAATTATACGTTGGTGTATAAAGCTCTAAATGGGGATGGGATTTCCCCTTTTTCATCATAATGGTAATTTGCCTGTAATTGATTATTTCCTTATTTTTTTCCTAACCTGCCGTAAAACAACCATCATCCTTTCACAATAATTGCCATTGGCAGAGAAAGTGAAATAGCTTTAGCCTATACCATATTTATATAAATCCTTTTGAAATATGTTACGAAAAGGTTCCGTGATAGCAGATGAAGTTAGTAATGAAGAATAGGTTTCGGGATATCACATAAAATAGTAATGGTGATGACGATGAGTAGGTATCATGATAAAAGATGAAAAGGTGTTAGCTATGATTATGAATATGTCTCTCATGCTAACAGATGACCTAGTGATGGTAATGATGATGAATATGTCATGTAATAGCAGATGAATTAGTGATAACAGGGGTGATGAATAGGTCTCATTATACCAGAAGAACTAGTGTTGATAATGATGGTGAATAAGTTTTGTGATAGCAGATGAATTAGTGATAGCAAGGGTGATGAATAGGTCTGATGATAGCGGAAAAACTAGTGATGGTAATGATGGTGAACAAGTTACGTAGTAGCATATGAATTAGTGATAGCAAGGGTTATGAATAGGTCTCATGATAGCGGAAAAACTAGTTTTGTTAATGATGGTGAATATGTTTCGTGATAGGAGATGAATTGGTGATAGCAAGGCTGACGAATAGGTCTCCTGATAGAAGAAGTACTAGTGATGGTAATGATGGTGACCAGATTACATAATAGCCGCTGAATTAGTGATAGCAAGACTGTTGAATAAGTCTCATGATAGGAGAAAAACTACTGAAGATAATAATGGAGAATAGGTTACGTAATAGCAGATAAATTAGTGATAGCAAGGTTGATGAATAGGTCTCATGATAGCAGAAGAAATAGTGATGGTAATGCTGGTGAATAGGTTTCATAATAACTGATGAATTAGTGATAGCAAGGGTGATAAATTGGTCTCATGATAGTAAAAGAACTAGTGTTGGTAGTGATGGTGAATAGGTTTTGTGACAGGCGATGAAAAATTGATAGCAAGGCTGATGAATAGGTCTCATAATAGCATAAGTACTGGTGATAGTAATAACAGGTTACATAATAGCAGATGAATTACTGATAGCAAGGATTATGAATAGGTCTCATGATAGCAGAAGAACTAGTGTTGGTAATGGTGGCGAATAGCTTTTGTGATAGGAGATGAAATAGTGATAGCAAGGCTGATGAATAGGTCTCAAAATAACAGAAGCACTAGTGATGGTAATTATGGTAAACAGGTTAGGTAATAGCAGCTGAATTAGTGATAGCAAGGGTGATAAAAAGGTCTCAGTATGGCAGGAGAACTAGTGAAGCTAATGATGGTGAATACGTTTCGTAATAGCAGAGGAATTGGTGATAGCAATGATGATGAATAGGTTTCATGTTAGCATATGAACTAGTGGTGGTAATGATGGTGAATTGGTTACGTAATAGCAGATGAATTAGTGATAGCAAGGGTGATGAATAGATCTCACGATAGCAGAAGAACTAGTGTTGGTAATGATGGTGAATCAGTTTTGTAACAGGAGATGAATTAGTGACAGCAGGGCTGATGAATAGGTCTCATAATAGCAGAAGCACTAGTGATGGTAATGATGGTGAAATTATTTATGTAATAGCAGCTGAATTAGTGATAGCAAGGGTGATGAATGGGTCTCATTATAGCAAAAGAACTAGTGATGGTAATGATGGTGAATATGTTACGTAATAGCAGATGAATTAGTGATAGCAAGAATGATGAATAGGTCTCATGATAGCAGAAGAACTAGTGATGGTAATGTTGGTGAATATGTTACGTAACAGCAGATGAATTAGTGATAGCAAGGGTGATGAATAGGTCTCCTGAAAGCAGGAGAACTAGTGATGGTAATGATGGTGAATAGGTTATGTAATAGCAGATGAATTAGTGATAGCAAGGGTGATGAATAGGTCTCATGACAGCTGGAGAACTAGTGATGGTAATGATGGTGAATAGGTTACGTAATAGCAGATGAATCAGTGATAGCAAGGGTGATGAATAGGTTTCATGATAGCAGGAGAACTAGTGATGGTAATGATGGTGAATAGGTTTCGTGATAGCAGATGAATTAATGATAGTAATGATGATGAATATGTCTCATGTTAGCAGATTAAACAGTGATGGTAATCATTGTGAATAAGTTACGTAATAGCAGATGAATTAGTGATAGCAAGTGTGATGAATAGATATCATGGAAGCAGAGTACTAGTGATGAAAACGATAAATAGGTTTCGTGATAGAAGATAAATTGGTGATAGCAATGATGATGAATAGGTCTTTTGTTAGCAGATGAACTAGTGATATTAATGATGATTAACAGGTTTTGTTATAGCAGATGAAATGGTGATAGCAATGATGATGAATAGTTCTCATGATAGCAAGTGAACTAGTGAAGATAATGGTGGTGAATAGGTTATGTAATATTAGATGAAATAGTGATACCAAGGGTGATGAATAGGTCTAACATTAGTAGATAAACTAGAAATGGTGATGATGTTGAATAGGTTACGTAATAGCAGATTAATTAGTGATACCAAGAGTGATAAATAGGTCTCTTGATAGCAGAAGGACTAGTTTTGGTAATGATGGTTAATAGGTTTTGTGATAGAAGATGAATTGGTGATAGCAAGGTTGAAGAATGAGCCTCATAATAGCAGAAGAACTAGTGATGGCAATGATTGTAAATAGGTTACGTAATAGCAGATGAATTAATTATAGCAAGAGTGATGAATAGGTTTCGTGATAGAGGATGAATGGGTAATAGCAAGGGTGATAGATATGTATCTTGATGGCAAATGAATTAGTGATAGTGATGATGATGAATAGGTTTTGTGAAAATGGATGAAATATTGATAGCAATGATGATGAATATATATCGTGATAGCAGATGGATTAGTAATGATAATGACGATGAATAGGTTTCATGACATCAGACAAATTAGTGATCTTACTGATGATTAATAGGTTTCCTAATAGTGTATTCATAAGTGATGGCAATGCTGATTTATAGGTTTCTTGTCAGCAGATTATGTATTGAAAGTAATTTTCTCATATAAATTGACAAGTTCATAATTCATATATTTCTGTGTGATAATTTACTTGTATTATATATATATATATATATATATATATATATATATATATATATATATATATATATATATATATATATATATATATATGTATATATATATATATATATAAATAGACACATATATATATATATATATATATATATATATATATATATATATATATATATGTGTGTGTGTGTGTGTGTGTGTGTGTGTGTGTTTGTGTATTTATGTATAACTCCTTTACTTCCCTTCGTGATGCTGATTGTAGATTTACTCCTCAGAAACATTTTTTTTTCTTTTTCTTTTTCTTCTATTGCTAAAAGAAATTGGCTTATATATATATATATATATATATATATATATATATATATATATATATATATATATATATATATACATACATACATACTTATATATATATATATATATATATATATATATATATATATATATATATATATATATATATATATATATATATATATATGTGTGTGTGTGTGTGTGTTTGTGTGTGTGTGTGTGTGTGTTTGTGTATGTATGTATAACTCCTTTAGACTTCCCTTCTTGATGCTGATTGTAGATTTACTCCTCAGAAACATTTTTTTTTCTTTTTCTTCTTCTATTGCTAAAAGAAATTGGCTTATCGGGTTGATCATGGTATCCTGAAGAAATAATTCAATTATATCATTGTAACTTGTTTCAAGTACTGTTCTGTTTTGTTCTCAGCTCCTGACTCTCCTTAATTTATAGTAAAGAGCTTGCGATAGAATATATTTTTTGTTCCCGATTTTCATATCAATCTTTAGAACCATCATTCATTTAGTTCTTTATTCATATTGTATTAGAATTTACATATTTAAAAAAATTCTTTGCATTCACATCTTCCAAAACTGTACTATCTTGTACATAGTACTAGTTATGCAGGTAATTCTAATAGCCATGTCTTCTCCATCATAAGGCTCAATCCTACAGAGCTTTCTAGAGGTTATAATCCAACGGTGACTAGATTTAGTGATGTTCTTAATCATAGTGTTGAACCCGTGGAACTTTGGAATTTTAAACTTACAGCAAATGTTTTTGTGTTTAACTGGTTGTCATAAATATACCTTCTTGGTTTATATATATCTTAGTGTTGTTACTGATCTTAAAATATTCTATAATTTTATTCATTAGGTGTCATGTATAGCTTATATATGATGAGAGAGGGGAAATCCCATTCCTATTTAGAGCTTTATACACCAACGTATAATTTCTGATTGAGGGGAACAATTACCATAATTCTCTACTCTGATGAAGGTTAAAACCTGTTGGGCTCATTTTATAAAATTATTCATCTCAAAGAATTTGATGAAAGGAAGTTATTTCGTTTAATAATAAACTCGGTCATAAAAATTTGTGTATAAATATATCTTTAGGGTCTAATTGCATTTCATGTCGCTTGAATTGTGACTGTTCATCCTGAATTAAGCTCGTATATCAATTTTTCCTTTTAATAATTTTATACCAGTTATCAGAGGGCATTACTAAAATCTGAGGTTCCGTATTATATATTTTATTCGTTTTACACTTAAATCTGATTATGCCCTTTATCTGTAAACTGAAATAAACTTACGATTTGAGAACAAATATGTCAAATATGTTTTAGGCAATTGAATATTTTTCATTTACTGTTGAAAATAAGAGGATTCCATCACTAAATATTTGTGAAATATAAAAATGAATGAAAGAATTAATTTGCCTTCCGTATAATCTTTCCCCCTATAAAATTATGAAAGCTCTTTTTACATGTATATGCAATTTCGCAAAAACCTCTATTGACACAATTTATTGTGGCTGTCACTGAAGCATTTCTAAAGTACAGGATATCATGATATTTTCTAGTTTAAGGGAAAAGTACTTCATATTCATCTGTTATCAACAGTATAAAATTCAATATTCTTACGCCCGTATGTTTTAAAGGGTTCGGTTAATATATTCTCAAGGTTCCTATTTTCTAAAGAAATTATGTACTGCAATAAGAAATATCTCTATTAAACAATCATTCAGCAATGCATAAAAAAAAGAAGATTAATTAATATGCTTATTTGTTAACATTTTATAGAAAATTACTCATAACGGTAATATTTACACAAACAATTGTTCGCAATGAGCGTTTGACAATTATAGACACTTTTGGTTTTGTAACCTTTACTTGAACGATCTCTTGTTTTATAATTCTAATTGCAAGCTATTTAATGATTTGAAACTATATAAAAAAAAAATCCTCAATTTCTTCTGCACTGCATTATTCTCTTTTGCAAGCAATACAGATCTGATGACCTAAATTTTAAGTTCATAAGTAATAGTGGTTCTGTTTCAGGAATAGCAAAAATAGCAACATTAAACTTTTTCTCCTTCAAATTAAAGTCAGTTTTGTGATGTGTTCTGTTCTGTGTCAAGGAAAAAATATATTAAAGTAGTAAGTGAAAGAGTCTTTCTTCTGATGTCTGAAACGTTCACAGACTACTATTCTTGAGTTGCTGATAAAACTGGCAAAACGTAAACACCATAATACATTTTATGTCTCTTTTTCCCTAAAGTTTGCTTCTGGTTACAATTATTAATATTTTACATTCATGTTTCATTTCAACTATTCCTTATTTTTATTTCATTTCACAGTACGTTGAACTAATTGTATGTCTAAGATTTACATCCTTCAATATAGACATTGAGAGAAAAAAAATGGGACTCTGTAGGACAACTCTAATTAGAGTTAATTAGGGTACCTCGAATCCAACATTATTGATGACATGTGTAATTGAATTTTGGGGGAAATTTTACTGCTTATAGCCAAAATAGTAAAAACAAGGAATACTAAATATGCATCTAAAATTGTCTACAAATAATTCCTTCAAAATCAAAGAATAAAAACGGAAGGGCAAACTAAAATCCTCATATTTTTCTCTCATATATTTGCCAAAAGTTATTTTTCTCCCAGAGAAACTCGAAGTAGCAGAGGGTGAAGGAAGAGGAAATACAGGAATGAAAATAAAGTCAACGATTTAACTTCTTTGGGAATCGGGAATTTTTTTTTTTTTTTTTTTTTTTTTTCAGGCTGGGAGAAATGGTAATTAGATATCATATCCAAGGCGATATACTTTCTGAGGAAACTTGAAATCCTATGTTTTCAATATCTGTTTTTTGTAAATATCACTTATTTTTTTTTTTTATCATTTTTATTACCGTATTTTTTAAACAAGATCTCTAAACTCATAGCGTTTAAAACTGTGAAATTTCCTATGCCTTGTGTGTATGGAACTGACATTATTACCATGTGGTTGAAAAAGTGATATTTTTTTTATACAACAGAATAAATATCAATCGAGAAAAATACTGCTCTATATATCATTGATGTCAACATTAGTATGTAAAAATCTATTTAGCTTCTTTTAAATGCGAAGATATGACGAATTGTCTATACGTTGTTATTTTTTTTTTATTTTTTTAACACAAGCTAGGTGTGTTAAAAAAATAAAAAAAATAAACATGTAAGATAGAACTTTATCCCATTGGATATGAATAGTCTATTTTTTTGAGGAAATAAGATTTTTGTTAACGGGTTCCAACGCTTTTTAGTTTTGAAGGCGAACTTTAAAAGCATCAGATTATTCATTGTCGCTGAAGAGATTTAACTGGCAGTTTGGTGGGCGCTACGAAGCTACGTGGAAGAATTAGAGCTTTCATCTAAATCTCATCCGAAAAGGGACCAATATAGTACGTATAAAATGGAGTAAAAGGTAGTGAAGAGGGTAAGAGAATGTTTTCAGAAATATAGACGATTTATCTTTATTTTTTTATTGTAAAGGACTATCATGAAAGGAAAGGATGAATGAATGCAATGGTTTTTTCAAAAATGGGTTTTACATTTTTGAATGTACAATGTTTCTGAAAACTTATATTTGTAGGAATGAACAGAAAAATAAGTTTATAATCTTTTGAAACTCTACTTCAACTATGCAATACTATTTCCATCTAAATATGTTTTCTTGATCATAGGTAAGATACTAAGTGCAAATGAGAAAATAAGTTTCTGGAAGACTAGAAAAAAAAAAGATTTTCGAAGCAAAAGCAGAATCCATTTTGGTTTGAGAAAACTACTCCGTGTTCCATCACAGAATAAAAAAAAAAAAAAAAAAAAGTGGGTTGGCCTTTATCTTCCACGAAGACGCTAAAAATTTACCGTGGGTAAGTAAAAATGTAAAAAAAAAATATATAAAGATAAAGGAGACTAAAAAAAGTGATAATTAAGATTCCAAAGACATATTCCAGACTATTCTTTAAGTCCTAAAAGTGACAAAATCAAGGACACATATAGTATTCTGCAGGATACAAACAGTCATCTTTATTAGGGATACGCTGTGCCATTCTATGACTCTAAGTGAAAATAACGTAAAACAAAAAATTTGAATCACTGAGAGAAATATCAGACTTCAGCCTTGATGGTCGGCATATGATACGTGTTACACAATGATGTCACAAAGTCCCATCTACATTGATGTTTTTGTTACCCATCGGAGTTGAGTTACGATGTTCTGTTCACACGTGTGTCGGGCTCTAAGCCTACCCAGCCTAAACCTCCTTAATTCCATCCTATATCCACTATCCCTGATTAGGATTAATTGAGTAACTCTTCCCATAAGCGTTTCATCTTAACCGAGTTATCCCCTCTTGTATCATAGAAGCCTTTGTTAAGTACTGTGTTATAACTATATATGGTCATTTAGTCTTGGGTAATCCTGTTATGTAATACTTAAACTATAAGAAGACTATAAGATAAACTGAAAGGTAACGAATGGTAATCGGTCGATAAAGACAAGTAACTTATTTCAACATATGAATGAATGTAATAAAAGTAATTATTGAAGATTTACATCATATTTTCTCTACCGTAGAAAATACGATAAGATGAGGTTTGTTCATTATAGAAGAATCTCTTTGAATAGATTATGAGTAGCTCAGGGATATGGAAATTGACAAAATGCGTGTAAACAGTATATTCAGAGAATTATTTTTAAACAACGCGTTTAGTATTTTAAGCAAAGTTATAACCGCTTTAGTGACTGAACTAAGCCTTCACTCGTACACTCAGAAAATAGCAGATGATGACATTCCATGCTGTTCAATATAGCTCATATCATCTAGCGTCTGATGTTTAAGTTTTTAAAATAACTTCCTTTTCCTTTTCTACGCAGATTTCCATCAAAAGCAACTGTATCAGGATAGGCATTATAATTTACAAGGTAGTGGATTTGATTGTGTATTCCCTCACACTTTGATTTAAATGTAATCATCCATATTCTTATGATTTTCCTTCATGATAAAGAAAACGATACTAGCGCTATATTTCGGAATCCCTGACTGCTGTCAGCTGGAAAATTCTAGATATGATTTAATCCCAAGTAGAGAAAAAATTAATCCAAAAAATAGCTGATTAAATGTTTTGAGAAATGAAGATAGAGTTTTCAATGTAGATTATAGGATATAGTGGAGTACTGATCATACAGAAGCTAAATAATTTCTCTCTCTCTCTCTCTCTCTCTCTCTCTCTCTCTCTCTCTCTCTCTCTCTCTCTCTCTCTCTCTCTCTCTCTCTCTCTCTCACACACAAACGCACAACACACATGCAGAACGATAGTGGGAAATATCTAAATATCCAATAAACACTTGGTAATCGTGACTTTGTACATCAACAATTATATATAATACATTGCCATAAAAATCTTCTGGTAAAACCTACTTTCTGTTATCAGGTAATGCGCTTAAAACAGATTTTAATTCCCCCACATTTGAGGAAATATGGTTTACTTTGAATTTCAACTAGCTATTTGTTTATCCTCTTAATTCTCTATTACTTCTAACAATAACAGAGATATTCATGGAGGATAATTCATTATAATGTTCAGAATCATATGAATGTGAAATTAGTATAATAATGATAATAATGATAATAACAATAATAACATCCCCAACATATAAGTATACATTAGTATATCATAAGTCTTAGATATAATGAAACGAGGAATTAGGGTAGGGGATCAGGAGAGAATATAAGACTCGCCAGTGAACACCTCCTAACATTTTAACGACTCATGGTGCAACTGCTCACGAAGAGGAGGCGAGAGTCTAGATGTGCAATGCGATAAGATATGCAAATGTAACGTTTTCAAATGACTGACCGAGATGAGGTTAGCAACTTACGAAGAGGAACCCTTTCTACTTCATTATCAAACCTTGTAAGGTAAGTGAAGTCTTTTTAATTTAATGTCTTAAAGTGAAGACTTTCCCTCTTTAAAGTTGAATTATTGTCGTTGAATTAAGATGCTACAAATCATTGGAAGCTAATGGAAAGATTTTTGTGTTGTAGATAATTTTGAAAACAAAAGAACACTTACTGATAATATTAGAATATGGAAATATAATTCTAATGGAGTAATGAAAATAATTAAAAGGGCAAACTTATGGAGTACAAAAAAAATCAACTATTACATTTTAAATTAGCTTTTGCTATATGGCCAGTCTTCATAGTTATATCACAGCAAATACTTTATAACATACGGAAAATGTCTGAGAAATATAGAAAAATATAAAACTAATGCATTATTTATTTTTTTTTATTTGAAAAGCATATATCTTCCAAGAAATTAATAATAATAATAATAATAATAATAATAATAATAATAATAATAATAATAATAATAATAATAATAATAATAATAATAAACGTATCTATAAAAACATTTTAAAATATAGGAATAATAGTAATAACAATATATTAATTTATTTTGTGGGATAGGTCAAGGGGCAATTGTTTGATATTATGCAGGAACGAAAGGAAGCCTCTGAAAAGTCCTAACCACTACGTCTTCATCCTTTTAATTAAAAGATTTTAGAAACAGTCGATGAATGTATCTTGACTTTTCTTCACTTTTAAGATAACAAAAGAAATAATAAAAGTTATTCAAAATATATTTCCAAATTATCTTTGAAAAATATTTGTCACATCGACCGAGGTAATATCAATTGCAATTAATGCAAGAAGGCATGCATAGGAAACAAATGTCAAAAGTTCAAAGGAGAGTTCCTTCATTATTAGTATTAAATAGGCCTTGTTACAGTTGATAACTTATGAATGTGGTCGCTGCACACGCATATACATATTTGTAAAAAAAAAAGCTTTATGGTAGAAAAAAAAAATGAAAAGATATCAACATTCACAGATAGAATACGCAAACACGGGAGTGTAAGCGCACACACGTACATACATATATATACATATATGTATGCACACATATAAAAGCATGCATATATATATATATATATATATATATATATATATATATATATATATATATATATATATATATATATATATATATATATATATACATGTGTGTGTGTGTGTTTGTACAAATATGTAGAAATGTGTAAGTGTATATTTCTTTTAGCCGGTATCTCTCTCTCTCTCTCTCTCTCTCTCTCTCTCTCTCTCTCTCTCCCTAATCACACACACACACACACACACACACACATATATATATATATATATATATATATATATATATATATATATATATATATATATATATATATATATATATATATATATATATATATATATATATATATATATGTGTGTGTGTGTGTGTGTGAGGGTGTCTGTCTGTCTGCCTGTGTCCATATGTGTGCAAACATTGTAACTCAAATATTATATATATATATATATATATATATATATATATATATATATATATATATATATATATATATATATATATATATATAAATAAATATATATATATATATATATATATATATATATATATATATATATATATAAATATATATATATATATATATATATATATATATATATATATATATATATATATATATAATAATAATAATAATAATAATAATAATAATAATAATAATAATAATAATAATAATACAATGTATATAATCTATAAATGTATGTTCATGATATATCTATAAATATTCACTGAACTCGAGAAGATACACATGCACACAACATATACATATGTATGTAAAAAGATTGACATACAGCCACTTAGACATATTGAACCACTCTCAGTGTTACGCTCCGGAGGCCCCACTTTAAATACCGCAAGATTTATGGCAAAGAAACACTGCTTCGAATTACAAACTCTAGGCTTTCTACCTTTTTCATGTTAACGTTTATTTTTGTAAATAGAGTTTTATTTATGATAAGAATTGTTCTCAAGTACAATGGCATCGACTGTATATGTGAAAATATGTGAAAATGGCGTTTACTCTTCTATATTGTGTTTTATAATGATCAAATATATTTTGAAGAAGATTGCAATTCTTACAAAATATGTCAGCATAGGATTTAGTTAGTATACTTATGAATACATTAGTTTCAAAATATGTGTGTGTGTGTGTGTGTGTGTGTGTGTGTGTGTGTGTGTGTGTGTGATATTTTCAGACATTTACATTTCTTTATATAACTAAATTAGTGAAGTCTAAAAATCGAAGTATACTCTCAGCATAACAGAACTCCAGTATCAAGAGAAGTCGAAAACTACAACTAGAATGTTCCATTTAATATTTGGTGCCGGTTCATGTTTCAAACTACTGTAAGTGTTTCCGTAGCCATAACAAAGAATCTCGTGAAAAATCGGTTCGAAACACGTGTCATCACCAAATGTTAAGGGGAAAAATATTGTAGTTTTCAACTTTCTTTGAAGTTGGAGTTTTGTTATGTTGAGAGATGTATACTTCGATATTAGACGCCACACATAATTATTATATAGATAGATAGAGAGATGGTTATGGATGTGGAGTTTTTAAACTTTTATTTCTTTATATGTTTTATTGTTTACTTGCTACTGCTCATTCTAAATACCGTTTAAATCAATAATGATTTTTTTTTTCACAGCATCTGTGAAATGCTCAAAGTAGTCTAGTATATACTTATTTTTCAATATTTTGGTTTATATCATCTTTGAAACTACTTAGGAATGTCGATTATTATATGTCCTTCATCTTTTCTAAACTGACCTCTTAAATCAGCTCTTTTCATCTACCTTCGTAAATTAATGATTGCTCACTATACCGATAATCTTCTTCTCTCTTCAACTCTTTGTAAATTATCTATTCAAATTACTACTAGTGTACCTAAGCCTTCAAAAATAACGTCTGAATATTTAGATAGATACACACACAAACAGATTTAACCCTTCCCACCCCTTTCCCATTTCTCACCAATATCTGCGGGTCTCAGCTATTTATGAGAGTTTATGGTTCCGAGTACATCTCATGGGGTAACCCCCCTCTCCAGCGTATGACTACTCTCTCTTTCTCCTAGCTGAGCGTGACAGGAAATATATATATATATATATATATATATATATATATATATATATATATATATATATATATATATATATATATATATATATATATACGTGTGTGTGTGTGTGTGTGTTTGTGTGTGTGTAAGGTACATATTTAATATTCCCCAGTGGTGCTTTGAAAATTTCAAGAAAGAAGAAGATTCTTATCTCTAAGGATTTTTAATTCAAAAACTCAGTAATAACATTTCCAAAATTGTTATATGTCTACCCTTAATGGGTCGTGTTTTAAGCGTTTTATATTAATCTTTAGTTCTAGTGAAGCTTACACACTTCTCTGATTCTCATAAACCCTTTCACTAAATATCATCCTCGTACCTAAAGAGGCTTTCCTTCCACGTGTTCGTAATGATATATTGGAATCTAAGGCTTCGCCTTTAATCATCCGGACAGATCTTATTTTCAATTTGGATTAAGTTCGATTCCTTCGTGAAGAATCCTTTCCACCTTTATGATATGGAAATAAATTCTGGCATTCACTCGAAAAATCCTTGACGAAATGGTGCCTAAATTTTCTATGCTGTGTTTACATATTGGCCGTGTCCTTCCACTGATAATACGGGTAATTCATGTGTATGAAACACAAATATTTTCAATTATCTATAATGTGAAGCATATATATAATTTCTACTATGCTTTTTGCGGAATAGTGTTATTTCCCCCTTTTTTTTATATGAAAGTAAAAAATCTATTGGTAATCTAGGTTAATCTGGGGATAATGATTATCATTTAAGAATAATAATAATCTGTGTATCCGATCTTAAAGGGATCTGTATATCATTAGGCTTAAGCATCGGGTGAAATTTCAGTTATATTTTATGTTACGAAGTGTTAGTCCGAGATTTTCTCGATTATCACATGTTCATAATTCCTTCATATTACAAATTATATACCAGAATACCTTCACATAAAATTCTTTTCTATGACATTCAACTATGGAAATATAGCATAAAATATTAACAATTTTCTTTTATGAATTCGTAAAACGAACACTTAGCAGTAAAATTGGAATATTTTGAAACTAATGTATTCATAAGTATACTAACTAAATCCTATGCTGACATATTTTGTAAGAATTGCAATCTTCTTCAAAATATATTTGATCATTATAAAACACAATATAGAAGAGTAAACGCCATTTTCACATATTTTCACATATACAGTCGATGCCATTGTACTTGAGAACAATTCTTATCATAAATAAAACTCTATTTACAAAAATAAACGTTAACATGAAAAAGGTAGAAAGCCTAGAGTTTGTAATTCGAAGCAGTGTTTCTTTGCCATAAATCTTGCGGTATTTAAAGTGGGGCCTCCGGAGCGTAACACTGAGAGTGGTTCAATATGTCTAAGTGGCTGTATGTCAATCTTTTTACATACATATGTATATGTTGTGTGCATGTGTATCTTCTCGAGTTCAGTGAATATTTATAGATATATCATGAACATACATTTATAGATTATATACATTGTATTATTATTATTATTATTATTATTATATATATATATATATATATATATATATATATATATATATATATATATATATATAAATATGTATATATGTATATATATATATATATATATATATATATATATATATATATATATATATATATATAATATTTAAGTTACAATGTTTGCACACATATGGACACAGGCAGACAGACAGACACCCACACACACACACACACACACACACATATGTATATATATATATATATATATATATATATATATATATATATATATATATATATATATATATATATATATATATATATATATATATATATATATATATATGTGTGTGTGTGTGTGTGTGTGTGATTAGGGAGAGAGAGAGAGAGAGAGAGAGAGAGAGAGAGAGAGAGAGAGAGAGAGAGAGAGAGATACCGGCTAAAAGAAATACACACTTACACATTTCTACATATTTGTACAAACACACACACACACATGTATATATATATATATATATATATATATATATATATATATATATATATATATATATATATATATATATATATATATATATATGCATGCTTTTATATGTGTGCATACATATATGTATATATATGTATGTACGTGTGTGCGCTTACACTACCGTGTTTGCGTATTCTATCTGTGAATGTTGATATCTTTCCATTTTTTTTCTACCATAAAGCTTTTCTTTTATACAAATATGTATATGTGTGTGCAGCGACCACATTCATAAGTTATCAACTGTAACAAGGCCTATTTAATACTAATAATGAAGGAACTCTCCTTTGAACTTTTGACATTTGTTTCCTATGCATGCCTTCTTGCATTAATTGCAATTGATATTACCTCGGTCGATGTGACAAATATTTTTCAAAGATAATTTGGAAATATATTAAAATCTTTTAATTAAAAGGATGAAGACGTAGTGGTTAGGACTTTTCAGAGGCTTCCTTTCGTTCCTGCATAATATCAAACAATTGCCCCTTGACCTATCCCACAAAATAAATTAATATATTGTTATTACTATTATTCCTATATTTTAAAATGTTTTTATAGATACGTTTATTATTATTATTATTATTATTATTATTATTATTATCATTATTATTATTATTATTATTATTAATATTAATTTCTTGGAAGATAAATGCTTTTCAAATAAAAAAAAATAAATAATGCATTAGTTTTATATTTTTCTATATTTCTCAGACATTTTCCGTATGTTATAAAGTATTTGCTGTGATATAACTATGAAGACTGGCCATATAGCAAAAGCTAATTTAAAATGTAATAGTTGATTTTTTTTGTACTCCATAAGTTTGCCCTTTTAATTATTTTCATTACTCCATTAGAATTATATTTCCATATTCTAATATTATCAGTAAGTGTTCTTTTGTTTTCAAAATTATCTACAACACAAAAATCTTTCCATTAGCTTCCAATGATTTGTAGCATCTTAATTCAACGACAATAATTCAACTTTAAAGAGGGAAAGTCTTCACTTTAAGACATTAAATTAAAAAGACTTCACTTACCTTACAAGGTTTGATAATGAAGTAGAAAGGGTTCCTCTTCGAAAGTTGCTAACCTCATCTCGGTCAGTCATTTGAAAACGTTACATTTGCATATCTTATCGCATTGCACATCTAGACTCTCGCCTCCTCTTCGTGAGCAGTTGCACCATGAGTCGTTAAAATGTTAGGAGGTGTTCACTGGCGAGTCTTATATTCTCTCCTGATCCCCTACCCTAATTCCGCGTTTCATTATCTCTAAGACTTATGATATACTAATGTATACTTATATGTTGGGGATGTTATTATTGTTATTATCATTATTATCATTATTATACTAATTTCACATTCATATGATTCTGAACATTATAATGAATTATCCTCCATGAATATCTCTGTTATTGTTAGAAGTAATAGAGAATTAAGAGGATAAACAAATAGCTAGTTGAAATTCAAAGTAAACCATATTTCCTCAAATGTGGGGGAATTAAAATCTGTTTTAAGCGCATTACCTGATAACAGAAAGTAGGTTTTACCAGAAGATTTTTATGGCAATGTATTATATATAATTGTTGATGTACAAAGTCACGATTACCAAGTGTTTATTGGATATTTAGATATTTCCCACTATCGTTCAGCATGTGTGTTGTGCGTTTGTGTGTGTGAGAGAGAGAGAGAGAGAGAGAGAGAGAGAGAGAGAGAGAGAGAGAGAGAGAGAGAGAGAGAGAGAGAGAGAGAGAGAGAGAATTTAGCTTCTGTATGATCAGTACTCCACTATATCCTATAATCTACATTGAAAACTCTATCTTCATTTCTCAAAACATTTAATCAGCTATTTTTTGGATTAATTTTTTCTCTACTTGGGATTAAATCATATCTAGAATTTTCCAGCTGACAGCAGTCAGGGATTCCGAAATATAGCGCTAGTATCGTTTTCTTTATCATGAAGGAAAATCATAAGAATATGGATGATTACATTTAAATCAAAGTGTGAGGGAATACACAATCAAATCCACTACCTTGTAAATTATAATGCCTATCCTGATACAGTTGCTTTTGATGGAAATCTGCGTAGAAAAGGAAAAGGAAGTTATTTTAAAAACTTAAACATCAGACGCTAGATGATATGAGCTATATTGAACAGCATGGAATGTCATCATCTGCTATTTTCTGAGTGTACGAGTGAAGGCTTAGTTCAGTCACTAAAGCGGTTATAACTTTGCTTAAAATACTAAACGCGTTGTTTAAAAATAATTCTCTGAATATACTGTTTACACGCATTTTGTCAATTTCCATATCCCTGAGCTACTCATAATCTATTCAAAGAGATTCTTCTATAATGAACAAACCTCATCTTATCGTATTTTCTACGGTAGAGAAAATATGATGTAAATCTTCAATAATTACTTTTATTACATTCATTCATATGTTGAAATAAGTTACTTGTCTTTATCGACCGATTACCATTCGTTACCTTTCAGTTTATCTTATAGTCTTCTTATAGTTTAAGTATTACATAACAGGATTACCCAAGACTAAATGACCATATATAGTTATAACACAGTACTTAACAAAGGCTTCTATGATACAAGAGGGGATAACTCGGTTAAGATGAAACGCTTATGGGAAGAGTTACTCAATTAATCCTAATCAGGGATAGTGGATATAGGATGGAATTAAGGAGGTTTAGGCTGGGTAGGCTTAGAGCCCGACACACGTGTGAACAGAACATCGTAACTCAACTCCGATGGGTAACAAAAACATCAATGTAGATGGGACTTTGTGACATCATTGTGTAACACGTATCATATGCCGACCATCAAGGCTGAAGTCTGATATTTCTCTCAGTGATTCAAATTTTTTGTTTTACGTTATTTTCACTTAGAGTCATAGAATAGCACAGCGTATCCCTAATAAAGATGACTGTTTGTATCCTGCAGAATACTATATTTGTCCTTGATTTTGTCACTTTTAGGACTTAGAGAATAGTCTGGAATATGTCTTTGGAATCTTAATTATCACTTTTTTTAGTCTCCTTTATCTTTATATATTTTTTTTTACATTTTTACTTACCCACGGAAAATTTTTAGCGTCTTCGTGGAAGATAAAGGCCAACCCACTTTTTTTTTTTTTTATTCTGTGATGGAACACGGAGTAGTTTTCTCAAACCAAAATGGATTCTGCTTTTGCTTCGAAAATCTTTTTTTTTTTTTTCTAGTCTTCCAGAAACTTATTTTCTCATTTGCACTTAGTATCTTACCTATGATCAAGAAAACATATTTAGATGGAAATAGTATTGCATAGTTGAAGTAGAGTTTCAAAAGATTATAAACTTATTTTTCTGTTCATTCCTACAAATATAAGTTTTCAGAAACATTGTACATTCAAAAATGTAAAACCCATTTTTGAAAAAACCATTGCATTCATTCATCCTTTCCTTTCATGATAGTCCTTTACAATAAAAAAATAAAGATAAATCGTCTATATTTCTGAAAACATTCTCTTACCCTCTTCACTACCTTTTACTCCATTTTATACGTACTATATTGGTCCCTTTTCGGATGAGATTTAGATGAAAGCTCTAATTCTTCCACGTAGCTTCGTAGCGCCCACCAAACTGCCAGTTAAATCTCTTCAGCGACAATGAATAATCTGATGCTTTTAAAGTTCGCCTTTAAAACTAAAAAGCGTTGGAACCCGTTAACAAAAATCTTATTTCCTCAAAGAAATAGACTAATCATATCCAATGGGATAAAGTTCTAACTTACATGTTTATTTTTTTTATTTTTTTAACACACCTAGCTTGTGTTAAAAAAATAAAAAAAAATAACAACGTATAGACAATTGGTCATATCTTTGCATTTAAGAGAAGCTAAATAGATTTTTACATACTAATGTTGACATCAATGATATATAGAGCAGTATTTTTCTCGATTGATATTTATTCTGTTGTATAAAAAAAATATCACTTTTTCAACCACATGGTAATAATGTCAGTTCCATACACACAAGGCATAGGAAATTTCACAGTTTTAAACGCTATGAGTTTAGAGATCTTGTTTAAAAAATACGGTAATAAAAATGATAAAAAAAAAAAAAATAAGTGATATTTACAAAAAACAGATATTGAAAACATAGGATTTCAAGTTTCCTCAGAAAGTATATCGCCTTGGATATGATATCTAATTACCATTTCTCCCAGCCTGAAAAAAAAAAAAAAAAAAAAAAAAAAAAAAACAAAAAAAAAAAAAAAAAAAAAAAGAATTTCCGATTCCCAAAGAAGTTAAATCGTTGACTTGATTTTCATTCCTGTATTTCCTCTTCCTTCACCCTCTGCTACTTCGAGTTTCTCTGGGAGAAAAATAACTTTTGGCAAATATATGAGAGAAAAATATGAGGATTTTAGTTTGCCCTTCCGTTTTTATTCTTTGATTTTGAAGGAATTATTTGTAGACAATTTTAGATGCATATTTAGTATTCCTTGTTTTTACTATTTTGGCTATAAGCAGTAAAATTTCCCCCAAAATTCAATTACACATGTCATCAATAATGTTGGATTCGAGGTACCCTAATTAACTCTAATTAGAGTTGTCCTACAGAGTCCCATTTTTTTCTCTCAATGTCTATATTGAAGGATGTAAATCTTAGACATACAATTAGTTCAACGTACTGTGAAATGAAATAAAAATAAGGAATAGTTGAAATGAAACATGAATGTAAAATATAAATAATTGTAACCAGAAGCAAACTTTAGGGAAAAAGAGACATAAAATGTATTATGGTGTTTACGTTTTGCCAGTTTTATCAGCAACTCAAGAATAGTAGTCTGTGAACGTTTCAGACATCAGAAGAAAGACTCTTTCACTTACTACTTTAATATATTTTTTCCTTGACACAGAACAGAACACATCACAAAACTGACTTTAATTTGAAGGAGAAAAAGTTTAATGTTGCTATTTTTGCTATTCCTGAAACAGAACCACTGGCAAAAGCTTAGTAAATGGACAAAAATTTAAGATCCTCATTCATTATTACTTATGAACTTAAAATTTAGGTCATCAGATCTGTATTGCTTGCAAAAGAGAATAATGCAGTGCAGAAAAAATTGAGGATTTTTTTTATATAGTTTCAAATCATTAAATAGCTTGCAATTAGAATTATAAAACAAGAGATCGTTCAAGTAAAGGTTACAAAACCAAAAGTGTCTATAATTGTCAAACGCTCATTGCGAACAATTGTTTGTGTAAATATTACCGTTATGAGTAATTTTCTATAAAATGTTAACAAATAAGCATATTAATTAATCTTCTTTTTTTATGCATTGCTGAATGATTGTTTAATAGAGATATTTCTTATTGCAGTACATAATTTCTTTAGAAAATAGGAACCTTGAGAATATATTAACCGAACCCTTTAAAACATACGGGCGTAAGAATATTGAATTTTATACTGTTGATAACAGATGAATATGAAGTACTTTTCCCTTAAACTAGAAAATATCATGATATCCTGTACTTTAGAAATGCTTCAGTGACAGCCACAATAAATTGTGTCAATAGAGGTTTTTGCGAAATTGCATATACATGTAAAAAGAGCTTTCATAATTTTATAGGGGGAAAGATTATACGGAAGGCAAATTAATTCTTTCATTCATTTTTATATTTCACAAATATTTAGTGATGGAATCCTCTTATTTTCAACAGTAAATGAAAAATATTCAATTGCCTAAAACATATTTGACATATTTGTTCTCAAATCGTAAGTTTATTTCAGTTTACAGATAAAGGGCATAATCAGATTTAAGTGTAAAACGAATAAAATATATAATACGGAACCTCAGATTTTAGTAATGCCCTCTGATAACTGGTATAAAATTATTAAAAGGAAAAATTGATATACGAGCTTAATTCAGGATAAACAGTCACAATTCAAGCGACAAGAAATGCAATTAGACCTCAAAGATATATTTATACACAAATTTTTATGACCGAGTTTATTATTAAACGAAATAACTTCATTTCATCAAATTCTTTGAGATGAATAATTTTATAAAATGAGCCCAACAGGTTTTAACCTTCATCAGAGTAGATAATGATGGTAATTGTTCCCCTCAATCAGAAATTATACGTTGGTGTATAAAGCTCTAAATAGGAATGGGATTTCCCCTCTTTCATCATAATGGTAATTCACCCGTAATTGACTATCTCATTTTTTCCGGAACAAACCGTATACAACCATCATCTTTTCACAATAATTGGCAATGGCAGAGAAATGAAATAGCTTTAGTCTATACTATAATTATATAAGTACTTTTGAATTACCTTAGGAAAAGGTTCCGTGATAGCAGATGGAGTTATAAATGATGAATAGGTTTCAGGATATCACATAAAATAGTAATGGTAATGACAATGAGTAGGTTTCGTGATAAGAGATGAATAGGTAGTAGCTATGATTATGAATATGTCTCTCATGCTGGCAGATGAACTAGTGATGGTAAGGATGATGAATATGTTACGTAATAGCAGATGAATTAGTGATCCAAGGGTCATGAATAGATCTCATGATACCAGAAGAACTAGTGAAGATAATGACAGTGAATAGGTTTCGTGATAGCAGATGAATTAATAATAGCAAGGGTGATGAATAGGTCTCATGATAGCAGAAAAAACTAGTGGTGGTAATGATGGTGAACAAGTTACGTAACATCAGATGAATTAGGGATAGCAAGGTTGATGAATAGGTCTCATGATAGCAAAAGAACAGTTTTGGTAATGATGATGAATAGGTTTTGTGATAGAAGATGAATTGGTGATAGCAAGGCTGATGAATAGGTCTCATAATAGCAGAAGTACTAGTATTGGTAATGATGGTGAACAGATTACATAATAGCAGCCGAAGTAGTGATAGCAAGAGTGTTGAATAGGTGCCATGATAGCAGAAAAAAACCAGTGGTGGTAATGATGGTGAATAGTTTATGTAATAGCAGATGAATTAGTTATACCAAGGGTGATGAATACGTCTCAAGATAGCAGAAGAACTAGTGATGGTAATGATGGTGAATAGGTTTCGTAATAGCAGATGAATTGGTGATAGCAAGGATGATTAATAGGTCTCTTGATAGCAGAAGAACTAGTGTTGGTAATGATGGTGAATAGGTTTTATGATAAGAGCAGAATTAGTGACAGCAAAGCTGATGAATGGGTCTCATAATAGCAGAAGTACTAGTGATGGTAATGATAGTGATTAGGTTACATGAGAAGAGATGCATTAGTGATAGCAAGTGTGATGAATAGATCGTATGATAGTAGAAGAACTAGTAATGGTAATGATGGTGAATAGGTTACGTAATAGCAGATGAATTAGAGATAGCAAAGGTAATGAATAGGTTTCATGATAGCAGGAGAACTAGTATTGGTAATGATGGTGAATAAGTTACGTAATAGCAGACGAATTAGTTATAGCAAGGGTGAATAATAGGGCTCATGATAGCAGAAGAACTAGTGATAGTAATTATGGTGAATTGGTTTTATGATAGCACATGAATTAGAAATAGCAAGGGTGATGAATAGGTCTCATGATAAAAGAAGAACTAGTGAAGATAATGATGGTGAATAGGTTTCGTGATAGCAGATGAATTAGTAATAGCAAGGGTGATGAATAGGTCTCATGATAGCAAAAGAACAGTTTTGGTAATGATGACGAATAGGTTTTCTGATAGAAGATGAATTGTTAATAGCAAGGCTGATGAATAGGTCTCATAATAGCAAAAGTACTAGTGATGGTAATGATGGTGAATAGGTTACGTAATAGCAGATAAATTAGTGATAGCAAGGGTGATGAATAGGTCTCATGATAGCAGATGAAGTAGTGATGGTAATGATGGTGAATAGGTTTTGTAATAGCAGATGAATTAGTGATAGCAAGGGTGATTTATAGGTCTCTTGGTAGCAGAAGAACTAGTGTTGGCAAGGATGTTGAATAGGTTTTGTGATAGGAACAGAATTAGTGATCCAAGGGTGATGAATAGGTTTCATAATAGCAGAAGTATTAGTTATGGTAATGATAGTGAACAGGTTACGTGAGAAGAGATGAATTAGTAATAGCAAGGGTGATGAATAGATCTTATGATAGCAGAAGAACTAGTAATGGTAATGATGGTGAATAGGTTACGTAATAGCAGATGGATTAGTGATAGCAAAGGTGATGAATAGGTCTCATGATAGCAGGAGAACTACTGATGGTAATGAGGGTGAATAAGTTACGTAATAGTAGATGGATTAGTTATAGCAGGGGTGAATAATAGGTCTCATGAAAGCAGAAGAACTAGTGATAGTAATGAGGATGGATAGGTTTCATGATTGCAGATGAATTAGTAATAGCAAGGGTGATGAATAGGTCTCATGATACAAGATGAACTAGTGCAGATAATGATGGTGAATAGGTTTCGTGATAGCAGATGAATTAGTAATAGCAAGGGTGATAAATAGGTCTCATGATAGCAAAAGAACAGTTTTGGTAATGATGATGAATAGGTTTTGTGATAGAAGATGAATTGTTAATAGCAAGGCTGATGAATAGGTCTCATAATAGCAAAAGTACTAGTGATGGTGATGATGGTGAAGAGATTACATAATAGCAGCTGAATGACTGATAGCAAGAGTGTTGAATAGATGTCATGATAGCAGAAGAGCTAGTGATGGTAATGATGGTGAATAGGTTAAGTAATAGCTGATGAATTAGTGATAGCAAGGGTGATGAATAGGTTTCATGATAGCAGATTAAGTAGTGATGGTAATGATGGTGAATAGGTTTCGTAATGGCAGATGAATTAGTGATAGCAAGTGTGATTAATAGGTATCTTGATAGCAGAAGAACTAGTGTTGGTAATGATGGTGAATATGTTTTGTGATAGGAGAATTAATTAGTGATAGCAAAGCTGATGAATAGGTCTCATAATAGCAGAAGTACTAGTGAACAGGTTACGTGTGAAGAGATGAATTAGTGATAGCAAGGGTGATGGATAGGTCTTATGATAGCAGAAGAACTAGTAATGGTAATGATGGTGAATAGGTTACGTAATAGCAGATGGATTAGTGATAGCAAAGGTGATGAATAGGTTTCATGATAGCAGGAGAACTATTGATGGTAATGATGGTGAATAAGTTATATAATAGCAGATGAATTTGTTATAGTAAGGGTGATGAATAGGTCTCATGATAGCAGAAGAACTAGTGATAGTAATGAGGGTGAATAGGTTTCGTAGTAGCAGATGAATTAGTGATCCAAGTGTGATGAATAGGTCGCATAATAGCAGAAAAACAAGTGATGGTAATGATGGTGAACAAATTACGTAATAGCAGATGAAGTAGTGATAGCAAGGGTGGTGAATAGGTCTCATGATAGCAAAAGAACTAGTAATGGTAATGATGGGGAATAAATTGCGAAATAGCAGATGAATTAGTGTTAGCAAGGGAGATGAATAGGTCTCATGATAGCAAAAGAACAGTTTTGGTAATGATGATGAATAGGTTTTGTGATAGAATATGAATTGGTGATAGCAAGGCTGATGAATAGGTCTCATAATAGCAGAAGAACTAGTGATGGTAATGATGGTGAACTGATTACATAAAAGCAGCTGAATTAGTAATAGCAAGAGTATTGAATAGGTGTCATGATAGCAGAAGAGCTAGTGATGGTAATGATGGTGATTAGGTTACGTAATACCAGATGAATTATTGAAGGCAAGGGTGATGAATAGGTCTCATGATAGCAGATGAACTAGTGATGGTAATGATGGTGAATAGGTTTTGTAATAGCAGATGGATTAGTGATAGCAAGGGTGATTAATAGGTCTCTTGATAGTAGAAGAACTAGTGTTGGTAATGATGGTGAATAGGTTTTGTGATAGGAGAGGAATTAATGATAGCAAAGCTGATGAATAGGTCTCATAATAGCAGAAGTACTAGTGATGGTAATGATATTGAACAGGTTACATGAGAAGAGATGAATTAATGATAGCAAGTGTGATGAATAGCTCTTAAAATAGCAGAAGAACTATTAATGGTAATGATGGTGAATAAGTTACGTAATAGCAGTTGAATTAGTGATATCAAAGGTGATGAATAGGTCTCATGATAGCGGAAGAACTAGTGATAGTAATGAGGGTGAATAGGTTACGCAATAGCAGATGAATTAGTGATAGCTAGGGAGATGAATAGGTTTTATGATAACAAAAGTACTAGTGTTAATAATGATGGTGAAAAGCTTTTGTGATAGGAGATGAATTAGTGATAGCAAGGCTGATGAATAGGTCTTATAATAACAGAAATACCAGTGATGGTAATGATCTTAGATAGGTTATGTAATAGCAGCTGAATTATTGATAGCAAAGGTGATAAATAGGTCTCAGTATAGCAGGAGTAATAGTGATGGTAATGATGGTGAATAAGAGTCGTGATAGTAGATGAATTAATGATAGCAATGATGATGAATAGGTCACATGATAGTAGATAAACTAGTGATGGTAATGATGGTGAATGGCATACATAATAGCAGAGGAATTAGTGATAGCAATGGTGATGAATAGGTCTCATCATAGAAGAAGAACTAGTGTTGGTAATGATGGTGAATCTGTTTTGCGATAGGATATGAATTAATAATAGCAAGGGAGATGAATAGGTCTCTTGATAGCAGAAGAACTAGTATTGGTAATGATGTTGTATAGGTTTTGTAAAAGGAGATGAATTAGTGATAGCAAGGCTGATGAATAGGTGTCATGATAGCAGAAGTACTAGTGATGGTAATGATGGTGAAAAGGTTACATAAGAGAAGATGAATTAGTGATAGCAAGGGTGATGAATAGGTCTCATGATAGCAAAAGAACTAGTAATGGTAATGATGGGGAATAAATTGCGAAATAGCAGACGAATTAGTGGTAGCAAGGGAGATGAATTGGTCTCATCATAGCAAAAGAACTAATGTTGGTAATGATGGTGAATAGCTTTTGTGATAATGATGAATTGACGATAGCAAGGCTGATGAATAGATCTCATTATAACAGAAGTAGTAGTTATGGTAATGATCTTAAAAAGGTTACGTAATAGCAGGTGAATTAGTGATAGCAAGGGTGATAAATAGGTCTCATTATA